>NC_056747.1:677178002-677455502 GCF_019279795.1 Protopterus annectens | reverse complement strand
TTCTTCAGTTTTTCTTGCCCCAGATGTCAGGTGCCCCCAAAAGGGTAGGCTAAAAATATGTCAATAAAGCATGCATGCACCAAAGTGTATATTTTGCCTTCATCTACAAGCAAATACACCACATAGGTTGTATAGAATAGAGAAGTACAGATAAGTTCCAGCAAAGAAATGGGGGATGGCGGGTGGGTAACCTGGACTGCAACAGTGAATACACTCGAACATCTACATTTATGGTAAGTGTACACAACTATACTATGTTCTTCATGTTTCACTGTTGCAGTCATTACAACTGGGTTGAATCCCAAAGCTAAGGTTGGGAGGCTGGAGCTAAATCGCATTAGGAGCAGCTATTAGGACCTGCAGAACTGCAGTGGCAAAGCCTGCCCTGGATTTAGAGTAGAGTGGTAAGTGATGGTGCTTTGTGAAGGTGTGCACTGAACTCCAAGTAGCAGCCTCTAAAACGTGTTTGGTTGGTACTCCTCTGAGGAAGGCTGCTGAAGTGGCTGCTGCTCTGGCTGAATGTGGCCTAATGCCCTTAGGTACTGGCTTGCCATGTTGTGAATAGCAGAAAAGAATGCAGTGGTCTATCTACTTTGAAATGGTCTGTTTTGAGATAGCCTTTCCTTGTGATCCTGCAGCATATGCCACTAGTAGTTGCTCTGTCCTTCTGAAAGCTTTGGTTCTGTTCAAATAGAAGCACAGCTGTCTGTGTATGTCCAAAGAATGCAGAATTCTCTCTCCCTTATTCTGTGGGTTTGGATAAAAGGTAGGCAGATGAATAGTTTTGGTTAAGGGTCACACTGGACACTACCTTAGGCATAAATGTCTGATTTGTCCTCAGAGAAACCCTGTCTGGATAAAAAATGATAAAAGGTTCCACAGCCATGCCTGTAGCTCTGAAACTCATCTTGCAGAAGTTATTGCAAGGAGCAGAGCTGTTTTCCAAGATAAAAACTTTTTATCAGCTGAAGCGGCTGGCTCAGAAGGAGGCAGGATGAGATTTTCCAAGACATAATTGAGGTCCCATGCAGGTATTGGTGATCTCCTTGGAGGCCTTACATTTTTGGCCCCTCTGACGTACTGCCTTAATAAAGGATGAGAAAAGATTGGTGGCTCTGTATTGTAATGAGCTGAAATGGGAGGGCATGAATTTTTATAGATGAAAAGGATAGGCCTTTGTCCAGCATCTCAGTCAAGTATTGCAAAATCTGAGGAATATTTGGAACAGCTGTGTCAATACCTTGTGCCTGGTTCCAAGCACAGAATCTCTTCCATTTTCCAGCATACACAGGATTTTCGCGTACTAGGCCTCCTGGCCTCCAAAATGACATCCATCACCACTTTAGTGAGGGTTGTGTTTTGTATGACTACATTATCCGCCACGCTGCCAGATTTAAGGTCTTGAGTTGGCTGTGCAGGATCTGATTGTTCTGCTGGGACAGTAGATGAGGCACTTGAGGTAAGGTCCAGGCTGGGCATTGAGGCAAGTTCCTTAGGATTGGATACCAGTACTGGCGTGGCCAGTCTGGGGCAATCAGTATCATTTTTGGCTTCTCCTGTCTGACCTTTAGGAGTACCTTGGGGAGGAGAGGCAGAGGAAGAAAGGCATATACTGTTAAGGTTTTCCAGCTGAAAGATAGGGCATCCACTTTCCATGCTTGTCTGTGATAAGTCCTTGTGCAGAATCTCTTTAGTTGGCAGTTGTGAGGTGAGGCAAATAGATCTATGTCCGGGCATCCCCACTTCCTTGTTACCATGCTGAAGACTTGTGGATCCAATTTCTACTCGTGGGGATCCATGAGGTTTCTGCTTAGTTCGTCTGCCAGATTATTTATCTTTCCTGGCAGGAATTGTGCCTGCAGATGTACTTGGTAAGTCAATGCTGTGTCCCACAAAGTTATGGCTAGTCTGCAAAGGGGGTAAGAATGAGTGCCTCCCTGCTTGTTTATATACCACATGACTGTGGTAATGTCCATCTTTATCAGTAGTTGTCCCGGATGAAGTAGGTCCTTGAAGGTTGTCAGGGCATTTTGAACAGCCAGCATCTCTTTTTGATTGATATGTAGATGCATTTGGTTTGCGGACCATGTGCCCTGAATACATCTTCCTGCCATGTGGGCTCCCCAGGCATAATCCGATGCATCCATTGTTAATGTCTGTGTGGCTGGGGATAGAGTGAATGGCTGTCTCTTGTTCTGGTGACAGGCCTTCGCCCACCATCGAAACTCCTGTTGCAGGCAGGGTATGAGAGTAATTAGAAGTTATGTACTCACCATAACGTTCCATCTGAGTAGGTGACTTCATTCGGATGCAACCTGTGGGTATCGGATCCGACCTCGGATCCGAGCCGGCAATTCAAAAGCTTAGGCTCCGAGCTCCTAGCTCCTCCCTCTTACCCATAACCCCTTGCCAAGCCCTGACTGACCTCAGATTGAGTTTGCCTCAAAATACTGACTACAGTACACTAAAACAGCATAAATACTCGCTCTATAAAGGTCAGGGGGATGGAGGGGGGGATGGTTGCATCCGAATGAAGTCACCTACTCAGATGGAACGTTATGGTGAGTACATAACTTCTAAATCTGAAGTAGGAAGACTTCATTGTCTGCAACCTGTGGGACAGAGTCCCTAGCTACCTGAATCTTGGGCCGTCATGGAAGGATGTTTGAGCACCGCTGAGCCAAAGGATGCTCTTCCTCTAGAAACAACATCCACCTTATAATGAGAAATAAAAGTATGAGGCGAGGCCCAAGTAGCTGCAGCAGACATCATCCAATGATACACGGGACTTAAAGGCTGTCGTGGAAACTGCCCTAGTAGAATGAGCCGTAACCCTCTGAGGAGCAGGTCTACCTGAAGTGTCATATGCCTGCAGAATACAATTAGCAATCCACTTAGATAGTGTGACTTTAGATACTGCTTTACCCAGAGCAAATTTAGCAAAGGAGACGAACAGCTGATCTGATTTCCTGTGACCAGCTGTTCTGTGAATATAAAACGTAATTGTCTATGAACATCCAAGGAATGCAATTTGTATTCTCCTTTGTTTGAGTACTTGGGGAAAAAACACAGGTAAATTAATTGACTGGTTAATATTGGATTCAGAAGAGACCTTCGGAAGAAAAGATGGATTGGTCCTGAGGCACACCCTATCAGGGAAGAAAGAAAGGTAAGGCGGCTTGACGCATAGAGCCTGAAGCTCAGACACTCTTCTGGCTGAAGTGATAGCTACCAAGAAGGCAGTCTTCCAGGAAAGGTACTTTAAATCTGTAGAAGCTGCAGGCTCGAAGGGAGGAGCAGTAAGGGCTTGCAGAACTAAAGACAAGTCCCAAGGTGGTACAACCTCCTTGACTGGAGGCCTTAACAAAAAAAACCCCTTTGAGAAATGTTTTGCATAATTTCGCCGTCATAAGGGGAGCTGTGTCATGACCAATGTGATAATGCGAGATAGCTGCCAATTGTACCTTAATCGTGAAAGAACTAGCCCCTTGATGAAAGAGGTCTGTTAAAAAATCCAGCACCGCTGACATAGGTGCCGAGAAAGGATCCAAAGTTCTCTGAACCGCCAAAATAGAGAATCTCTTCCATTTACTCCGATAAACCTGCCTGGTGGAAGGTTTATGAGCTGCCACTAAAATGGCCTTGACCGGTGATGAGATACCGGGAGTCCTAATTAAGGATGGAACTGGAGCAGCCAAGCTGTCAACTTCAGGGTGCGTAGATTGGGAACCGACATTCCCAGAGGGTGGGAGATGAGATCCGGAATTGGATCCAGAATCCAGGGTGGATTGATTTTGTGAGACCATACGAAGGGGAATCAAGGTTGACGAGGTGAGAACGGGGCAATGAGAATCATTCTGCTCCCCAAAACTGTTGGCTTTCTGCAGAAGCCTCTGCATCAGAGGAAGTGGAGGGTAGGCATAAAGGAGACCGGGAGGCCAAGCATGCACCAGAGCATCTCGGGAACTCCCTGGTGGGGAAGCAGAGCGAAGAAATTGTCGCATTTGGCGTTTGAGGGAGAGGCAAAAGATCGCAACAGGGTTGCCCCAGGCGGCAAAAATCTTCTTCGCTACTTGAGGATTGAGAGACCACTCGTGTGGAGAAAGAATGGTGCGACTGAGCTTGTCCGCAAGGATGTTGGACTTTCCCGGAATGTGCGTTGCTACCAGAAATCGTTTGGTGGAAATTGCCCACTCCCAGACTCTCATGGCCTCTCGACAAAGGGGGTAAGACCTGGTTCCTCCCTGTTTGTTGATATACCAGACTACCGACATGTTGTCTGTCTGAATCGCAATAGTCCCTGAAGGAAGAACGTGGTGAAGTGCTTGCAACGCTAGGAGCACCGCCCTCATTTCCAGGACATTTATATGCAATGACGTCTCTGTGGGATTCCACGTGCCTTGGACAATCTTTCCCGCAGAATGCCCCCACCCGAGGCAAGAAGCGTCCGTGGTCACTGTGGCTCGGGAAATGCAGCACAAAAGGTCTCCCTGCCAGGGGCTCCGGAGAAAGAAGCCACCAAAGAAGGGAGTCCCTGCACCTTGCTGACCGCAATCGGAGCGTTGAGAGGAACAAAGAGGGACCACTGAACCTGAAGGGTCCATTGAAGAACCCGCATGTAAGCGAGCATGAATGAGAAGCGGAATAGCTGCCGCCATAGAACCTAGGGCCCTCAGGACCGAAGCTGCAGTTGGAGATGGTTGCAGGACCGCTGTCACATGACACTTCAGGTTGGCAATTCTGTCTGGAGTGAGGAAGGCTCGCATTGATCTGGTGTTTAGTCTTCCTCCTATGAAATCTATAACTTGTGTGGGGTGCAGTAAAGATTTCTCCCAGTTGATCGTGATGCCCAGCCTTGGGGCTAGTTGAAGAAAGTAATCCCTGGCTGAGCACAGAAGATGCCTTGATGATGCCGTCAGGAGCCAGTCGTCCAGGTACGGAAAGACCTGTAATCCCTGGAGCCTCAGGTGGGCCGCTAGCACCTTGGTGAACACCCTGGGGGCTGAGGTGAGACCAAAGGGGAGGACCCTGAACTGATAATGACTGGCTCCCAGCGGGCGAAGAAACCTCCTGGATCGTCTGTCCATCCGAATGTGGTAGTACGCGTCCTTGAGGTCGATGGAGCACATCCAGTCGTTCTCCCTCAAGAGGGGAAGTATCGATTGCAGGGTGACCATCCGGAACTTTTGCTTGGTTACTGACAGGTTCAGCTGGGAAAGGTCTAAGATTGATCTTAGGTCCCCCGTTTTCTTTGGCACCAAAAAGAACCTGGAGTAAACCCTAATCCGGTTTGATCTCGGGGGACGCGCTGGATAGCTCTTTTTTCTAGCAGCTGTTCGATTTCGACAGCTGCCGCCTCCCTTTGGTCGGGTGGAACATCTGGGAGGCTGCGAGATTTGGGAACCTTGAATAGGGGAATTGAATACCCTCTGGATATGACACGAAGCACCCAACTGTCTGTTGTTATGGACTCCCAGTCAGGTGCCTCGAAAACCGCCCCCCGACTGCCTCCAGAGACGGACAGCCGGGCAACCCTTCAGGGCTGCTGCGTGGGTCTATCAGAGAAAGGTTCTCTGGACCCAAAGTTGCCAGGAGCCCCCCTGCCTCTAGCACGACGACCTCCCCGTCCTCCTCTGCCACGGAAGGACTGGTTATCCGGAGCAGGTTGGGACTGCTGCGACTTCCGGAACCACATCTTCTTCTGTCCCTTTTGGTTCTTAGAGAAGGACCTCTGGGGAGCTGAGAAGCGGACTCCGACGGCAGACAGTGTCTTCCGTCCTTTTCGCTCTGGACTAATGTCTCGCGAACAGTCTTGCCAAACAAGGCAGAACCATCGAAGGGGCATTGCGAAGGTCGCCTTGAAGGGCTCTGCAAAATCACAATGGCGGAGCCAGGCCTGTCGCCTCATGACTAGGCCTGCTCCGCTGGCTCTAGCGGCTCCCTCAGTAGCATGAGAAAGCAGCCGCATAGATGTATTGGAAACTGATCTGAGAGTGGCCATTCGGGTGGAGTATACCTGTTTATCCTCACTCGGCGTGGACTCCGGGGAGATGCAGCGTATTCTTTAATCAGATCCCGCTGCATCCTAATGACATGTGCCATGTAGTTCAGCTCTCAAGGAGAAGGTTGCTGAACTGAAAACTCGCTTCCCAATGCGATCCATCGAGCGGGACTCCTTGCCCGGAGGATGCATGGAGGGACTCTCCTGGGCCAATTCCCTCTTCGTGGCTGCAGCCATCATCATGGCATCTACTGGGGGGCCCTTGCTCCAGTGAGTGCGGTCCGCCGGAGGGGAAAGGATGTGGTCCGGGCGCTTAGGGATAGGCTCAACGGTGTCCGGATCCTTCCACGCTCTGATGGAAATAAGATCCACCAGGGGGTCAGCAGGAGGGGACACCCAAGAGGTAGAAGGGCCCGCCTCAAATGCCTCCAAGAACACAGACTCGTCCGAGGAAGCCTTGGGGGCAGACCACCCCCCCCTGATCCTTAACATCTCCATAATGTCTCCAAATGAGGCGTCCTCAGGGGTGACCTAGGGGAGCCTTCCCTTCATCCAAGTCTGTGTCTTCAGTAATGGACTCGGGGGAGTCCATGTGCCTCCTTTTGCACTTACGCTTCCGAGGTACTTCATCGGGGGGGCTGTCCGAGGAGTACTCTTCAGCAGTTGGATGTTCCAAGGGAACCACTTGGGACATCGAGGCGGGCTGTCCCTGGGACCGGCTGGTGGGGGCCTGGCCCAACTGCAAGGGAGTGCGGGATGGAGCCGTGGCAGGGACCGGGGGTCCGGATGTCCTCAACAGTGCCCTTTCCACTATGTCGAAAGCCGAGGGGGAGCCAGCTTCTCTAAACCCCGAGAGCCGACCCCCACTCGGATCCGACGCACGGATCGGAGTCGGAGCCGAAACCGTCGGATCCGAGAGACCGGTGCGCTCCGACCTGGACGGAGCCGAAGACACACCAGCTCCCTTGGATCCGAGGCTCGGCCCTCGGCTCCGAGAGGTGGGGTCCGAAGTACCCGAAGCACTCAAGGGATGGGACGGATCCGAGGTGCGCCGACCCATCGGATCCGACCCACCCCCGGATCCAAGTCTGCCCGGCGCCGACAGCTCCGAACCCGTGGTATGGGTCGGAGAAGGAGCCAAGGGGGCGAAAAAAGGGGTCGAAGCCCCTCCCGGATGGGGGGGGGGGCTAGGAGCACTCCCATTTGCATTTGGGCCTGGATGAATTTCCTCATCATCCGGTCCATATCAGCTTCACTCATAGAAAAAGTTGACCTGGTGGAGGCCACCGAAGTGGACCTAGAGAGCCTCGGAGACCTCCTAGAAGGGCTAGCCTCCTCCTCCTCGGGTCCAGGAGAGAACCGAGGGGAGTGGAGCCGAGGAGGAGGAAAGCTAGAAGGCACAGGGGAGGCCCGCTTAGATGGAGGAGCCGAACTGGAAGTTTCGGCCCTCCGCTTGTGGTGCCTCTCCCTGTGCCTCTCCTTCTTCTCTCTCTCCCTAGAGGATTCCTTCCCCTCCGGCAACTTAGAGGGAGGTTGAGTCCCAGCCGGAGGGGGAGAACCCACAGCAACAGGTTGCTGAGTGGAAGGGGCAGAGGCCGGAGCGGTATCTGGAGGTAAAAGACCCGCCAGCACCAGCTTCGACCTCCGCTCCCTCAAAGCCTGGGGGTTGAACCCTGCACAAATGGTACAACCAGATGACAGGTGTTCAACCCCCAAGCATTTAACGCACCGAGTGTGGCCATCCGCTGGGGACAGCTTATGGCCACACTCGGTACATTTCGAGAAAACAGCCTTATGGGCTTCAGACATCACAACCCTAAGGCCTAACACAACACACACACAAACAAACTACGCAAAACCCGAGAACTATTAAATAAAAGAGAGAGGAAAGCCTATACACACTCAACACTAACTATATCAATAACAAAAATAGAGATTTTCAAAACTTTTTTAGTCAAAAAATCTTATCTTTCTTCAACAAACGCCAGGAGCTCTAGAATCCGTAGCTACTTGAAAAGCGGCAAACGAAATCTGAGGTCAGTCAGGGCTTGGCAAGGGGTTATGGGTAAGAGGGAGGAGCTAGGAGCTCGGAGCCTAAGCTTTTGAATTGCCGGCTCGGATCCGAGGTCGGATCCGATACCCACAGGTTGCAGACGAATGAAGTCTGCCTACTTCAGATCTATCGTTTCCAGGCTGTGGCAATGTTGAGTCCAAACACTTTTTAGGTACCACTGAAGTTTCCTCATATGCAGTCTTGCATATGGAATTAGTAAAATGCAGGATGCCATGAAGCCCAAAGCCTGCAGAATGTTTCTTGCAGATAACCGGGCCTTTGTTGCCAACAGTTTGAAGTAGGTAGTTAGTTGCCTTTGTTTGTCTGGCATGAGATAAGCCATCTGGGCAGTTGTATTTAAGCTTGCACCCAGGAATATTATCTCTTGAGAGGGTACTAGTTTTGATTTTTGTTCGTTAACTGTGTACTCTAGGCATGGTAATAATCTCTTTACAAACGCCAGATGCTGTAGTAGAATGTCCTTGTTCTCTGCTTGAATAAGGCAGTTGTCCAAGTAAGGATATATTTGTATTCCCCTTTGTCTGCAGTATGCAATTACTGGTGCCAGGCACTTTGTGAAGACCCTGAGCACAGTAGACAAGCCAAAGGGCAGTGCAGAGAATTGGTAGTGCATTGAGCCAGCTTTGAATCTGAGGTATCTTCTGCATGTTTGTCTGATTGGGACATGCAGGTATGCCTCTTTTAAATCTAAAGTCACAAGCCAAACCTTCTTGCCCAACATGTGCAGAAGCTGCTGTAGAGTCAACATTTTGAATTTTGGAATATCCAGATGTGTGTTTAGAATAGATAGGTCCAATACTGGTCTCCAGGCTTTGTCCTTTCTGGGTACCAAGAACAGTCTTGAATAGAATCCTTGTCCCTGCTCTTGCTCTGGTACTTGTTGAATAGCCCTCATGTCCATGAGGGATGAAACTTGTTTTTGTGCCTCTGCCCACTGATGTTTTGGCAGGTCTGGCCAACCGTTTGCCCTTGGCAGGGTATGGAAGTAAAACTTGTAGCCTTGTGTCACTATGTTTAAGACCCACTTTACACTTGCAGGCCACTACCGACACCCACGTGGAGTCGACCAGGCATCGGTAGCGGCCTGCGAGTCTAAAGTAGCAGTCGTCAGGGGCTGCAAAGGCGCCTCACTAAGAACCAACGAACCGGCGACTGGATTAGAAGAAGCCCCGTCGTTGGTTTTGGATCTCGGATGCCTGTCCTTTTCTTTGTGTTTCTTGTAAATTCCGGTAGTCGGATGGCTATCTGACGACATTGTATAGTTAAATCTTCTGCCAAAATAGTGAAATGCAAAGTCGTACTGACGCTTAATAGTGCGTTGCTTAAATCTAGCACAAAACCGACAACTAGCAACATTGTGGTCAGGGCCTATGCAAGGAATACAGTAAGAATGAAAGTCCTTATGAGGTATTTGCTTCCCATAAGAAATACAATTATTAACTTTTTCTGACATCGGTCTGGAGCAAGAAAAAAGTTTCCCCAATGGGGTACTTAGCTTTTAGTGAAGACTTTGGATCTGAAATTCGAACACTAAAATCTCAGGAGTTGGCCAACTGGCACTTGCAAACTGCTTTTGCTTTGGGCACCACGCGGCAAGAAAGACTGAGGAAAATGGTGTCAGCTGCATCTTTTATACCCCTGGCACATTGACGTCAGGGAAGAGGCGACAGCAACCGATGCCGGACCTAGACTTTGGAATTCAGGCCGACTGAGGGTAGCCTGCCGGCAGGATAACCCCAACTGTAATGACTGCAACAGTGAAACACGAAGAACATCACTAAAACCAGCATTCTCACTCCTTGGAACATAACATCCCAGTCCAACTTTGTACAGAGACAGAACCAGAATCGTGGACAAGCCAAGAGAGAAAGAATGATGTCATGACTGTTAGAATGACACCCCTCTCAAACCAAACCTTAATTATAGATGCTTTGGATATGGCATGGGGGGTGGATTCAAAGTGTAGAGGAAATGGAATCCCTGACAAGCAATACTCTACATAAACATAAAAGATATGTGGTTAAGTCTTTCAAAAAAACTTCAGGACAGTTTACAGACCAGAGTCCTGCATATTACAGCAGCAATACCACATTCATATGGTACATAAACAAGTAAGGAGGATGCACACTTACCAACTACGCAAACTTGCTATGCAGGCTTAGGGAGAAGTGCTGGAGAAGTCTCCCAAAGATTACCTATACACAAACCCAGGAAAACCCCCTGGCAGATCGTTTGAGCAGGCCAAGTATCCACACGAATGGATCATGGACAGAGACACATTCCTACCTCTCATGAACCGATAAGGTACACCAAATATAAGCCCCTTAGCTGTACGTTGCTCAAAGAAGCAAACACAATTCTGTTTCAGAACTCCAATTAAACAGGCTTGGGCAGTGGATGATTTTTCCTTAGACTTAACAAGTTGATTTTTCTCTATGCTTTCCATAGTATGCCATTCCTTCCTAGAGTAGTTCAAAAACTGAAAGCAAAGAGGCACAATGACAACTACTGACCCTATTATGACCTGGACTGCACAGAGTTTCCAATTAAGTCAAGGCATGGAAAAAAAAAAAAAAAACTTTACTGGTGCCTCACGTGAGCTTCCTGACACAGTGCAGGGGGATCCTAATACACGCAAAATATCCATGCTCAGTTTAGCAGCTTGGAAAACATGATCTTGCTATCTTTTGACAATCTTTTTTTTTCTGAAGACATGCTAAAAGTCATGAAGGCCAAGTACAGGGAAATCATACTTACCTACATAATAAATATTCTCCTCTGATGCGAAGGGAAGCAGCAGCACGCAGAGCAAGCAGTTATGAATTTTGCTCTCAAATATCTGCCCGAGCTGTTCTTTTTTGGGTTTACTTATACTTCGGTAGTCCACCTACCTAACCACAACCCCCCCCCCCCCCACGCGAGAAACATTCCCTGAACAGCATACTCCATTTGAGGCTACCTAAAAGGAGATTAGAACCAACATGGGACCTCTACTTTTCTGTTGGAAAAACAGACCTTGCCACCTTCTGAACTAGCTGCTTCTATACCTCTGAAATTCCTTACTTAGAAAATGGTATTCCTGATAACTATCTCTACTGCTAGGAGGGTTTCTGAACTATAAGTTATCATATCCAAAGAACATTGCCTAGAATTCCATAAAGGCAAAGTGACCTGGTGTAATAATCCCCCCTCATGCCAAAAGTTTAGTAGCTGTGAACAAAACTATTCAATTTCTAGTTTACTTCCCTATCTCCAATTTAAGGGGAAAATATCTTAACCCCACAGGATGTGCACATACAAGGTACTACCCAGAGTAAACTAATTCTCTCAGAAAAATCATATCAACACTTTGTCCCCTTTGCAAAAATCATGCAAAGGTCACCAGTAAGAAAAGAAGCTATTTCAAAGACTGCATTCAGTTTGGTTATACAGCCCATTGCAACTAAGGTCAACTATTGCTTCCTGAAAGAAGTTGGTGCTTAGGACACCCAACAAAATAATCACCTGGTTCTTGCCTCATACATTTTCTAAGCACTACAGGCTTGATGTGTAGGGTTGGACTGGTCTCTGCTACCCCAAAGGACTTCTGCCAGTCCTAATCCAGACACTGTGCTGACCACCCATTTTGATTAGAAAAGCTTAATAACTGATAACTGCAACAGTGACCACACACAGCACAGTAGAGTTGTGTATGCAACTTACCATAATTACTGATGTTTGGGCATTACAGCAGTGTCAGTGGTGCAACAGGTAGCCTTTGGTGCCTGAAGACCAGAAGGCTGTGGGTTCTATTTCCATTTCAGATGACTGGATTACTGACAGTGCAGTATTAAAGGGTACTGCACTCATGTGTATCGTCTTTCGTATGAGACTTTAAAACTGAGGTCCTGTCTGCTTGAGTTGGTGGTAGCTCAGGTGGATGAAAAAGATCCCACAGCACATATTGAAAAAAGAGTAGAGGGAAGTTCTCCAGTGCTCCAGCCAAATTTCCCATAGTGGTATAAATACCACCTCAAGTCTCCTCCGTAGATAGGCCACTAGCTTAGTGGAACTAACCCAGAAAACAAAGGATAAACAAATAAAAATAGCATGTGGTCACTGTTGCAGTCTGGTTTCCCCTCACTCCTTCCCCTCTAATGCAAAGGGACCATTAGCTGGCTGCCCAAATAATCTTTTATCCTTCACAGTTTGGATTTGCTAAGGAAAGCTTATATTATTTGTGATATGTGCTTCACCTCTGCTATAAGCCAAATCAGCAAGCTCTGCACTGCTGCAGGTAAGGACAGAACCATAGATGGCACAAGCAACCACCACCTATACATCAACTACATGGAGACATCTGAAGTTTAAGGCAATGTCAGCCTGGCCATGGCAGAATTCTCAAGTCTAAATGTCAGGCTGGATGTCAGACTCTGTCAGCAGCAGAGACCCCTGTAAGTTATAACTGCAACAGTGACCATTCTCAAACATTTGCAGTTACAGTAAGTTGCCTACATTTGCAGTTACAGTAAGTTGCCTACATAACCGTACTTGGTACAATACCATAGAATCACTATGAGAACTGCTGAGGCAGGCCAGCCAATGATGACAAGATGGATTGTTTACAATAAAAACACAATCAACTTCTATGTTAGGGGTTGTGATTTTTTTTTTTTTAACGCACAAAAAATTTGCAAACCTGTCTTTCAAACTCAATTAACCATCAAGCCCTTCTAATGCGGGATTTACAGCTTTTTGTTTTTTTTTTTTACTATGTATCGAAGCGGCTGGGAAAAAGACATCAGTGGTAAACAAATAAGAACATTCTCCCCATCCCCTTACTGAAGTACACCAACACTAAAGCCTGCAAAGACAGTGACCAAAGGCTACCGTGTCCCTATTCTTCCATTCTAAAAAGAGATTGGGTATGCTGTACACACATTTGTTCATGTCTTCTCTGCCCTGACACTCCCGGTACTGTTACTCCTACTATGGTCTACGACCCAGTTTGTATGCCACAAACATGTAGTGAATTCACAATCTGAGTTTAAGTTAGTGAGAATATCTGGAAAGACTACCACTTCCAAATGCATAGCAGCATCTTTCCTTCCAGATATATGTGATCAATGCAAATATCAATGCCCTCAAAGACAAAGGTAAGCCACTAAAATATTTCTGCACTCCATATGAGAGCAGCAAACCACAACATTATTTGCTCAGTGTCCAGCTATCCGAATCAGGCTAGCTGCCCTTGTGAGCCATTTTAAGATAAGCCAGTTTCCCTTTTTATGCTCAAAATAACCTATCCCATCTGGTTATAGACTGGCCTTACCCATCGCATGGTTGATAATTACATATTACCCCAATGAGAATAACTGGAATCATATCACAGATAATTTGAGGGGACCCATTTATGGGATAAAGTATTTAGGAGATGGCTCTGTACATTTGTAGTACAGGGGGCAGTCCTGTGGTAAGCTTTCTGTTTTCCATTCATAGATCTAAGCTGCGCTTGAATATGGATAGGGATGAGCTTTGTTATATTTGGATGAGGAATATATTCTAGAACAGCAGTATCCTCTGTGAGACATACCTGTTCATCCAAACCCTTGGCTGTTATTACATTTGTACATTTGATAACCAGACATATACACACAGTTGATTAAAAAAACACAGAAAAACAGGAGATATTCCCATGACTAAAGTGAGAGAATGGTCATCCCAGCCAGCAAATGAAGACCTCCTAACTTGACAGTACAAAATACTTGGTGTATCTACTATGAGGTTCAGGCTCTGGGATGTGTAATTAAGAAAGCACAAATTAACATTAACATCATATCCCAGCTTCAATAAAAAAAAAAAAAAAAAAAAAAAAAAAAAAAAAAAGTCAAGGCCTTTTTTTTTTTTTTTTTTTTTTAACAGATTACATTTCAGTTTCATTTTATATTTCACTAGGAGGATGACTTGACAATGTAATAAAGTGTAAACGAACATCCAAATCAGACTCCCAATGAAAAGGACTCAGTTTAATTTTCATGACTAGATTTTTCAGTTTCTACTTGAGTTTCACTAATGCTGACTCATCCGATTAAGTTTAACAATTCTGTTCTACGATTACTCTTTAGGAATATATTTTTCAGTTAAAAAAATGACATCATCAGCCCTGCTGTGTTTTTATAACTTTGATGAAGGAAAGGTCATACTCCTGGAAAAGCCTCAATTTCAATACTCTGAAATGTAGAATGACAATCCCTTGACTGTGTTTGTATTCCTGAAACAAGATAAAAAAAAAAAAAGAAAAAAAAAGGGGGGGGGGGGGCTAACTAAAAATATGATTGATGAATGCATGTAACTCACTTTCTCAGATCAAGCATATTATTCTTAGTTTCACCAGGGCACATAACACTTTCCATAAAGCTAAGCAGAACACTTTAAAGAAGGAATGGAGTGCCAGTAATATATGTTAACAGCAAACAATCTGTACTGTGTGGCAAGGACTAACTGCTATATGACTTATGCAGCTAGTGTTATGACTTCAGGTCGGAATGTTTTTAAGTTTCCAGTTAAGTAAACATTTGTATGGTTTTACCTGTGAAACGATCCCATAGGTGCACAGTGCCATCACAGCTCACCACCTGCTGCAGTGTCTCTAAGTGACTAACAAAGAAGACAGACTTTCGATGTTCAGTGTATGTGTAGCGAGGTTCAATTTCTTTCATGCCATCTCCATAGTTATACAGTGGCCACAGTCGCACAGTCTTGTCCTTGCTAGCACTCAGAAAGAAGTCCTCTCCGCTGACTGCTGTCAGGCACTTGGTAGCACCTGTGTGACCCACAAAGCTCTGCAGCTTAATCTGATGGAAGTGGAAATGGTAGTCCTGCTGGCTTAAGCCAATCTCATACTGCCAGTATGCTAACCAGTTGCCACACAGCATCCGCGAGCTCTTCGGCAACTCTTGTTTGAGAGCATGGTCATCTTGGTTAGTACTACCAATAAAGCTATTGATTCTCTGCTTAACATGTGTAGCTCTTGAACCAGCACTTCTTGAGTCCTGAGGTACCTGAATCCGATTTCCTACAAGGACACTCCCAAAAGTGCCTGACTGGTTATCACTTCCAAAGCTGTTAGAAAAGGCTCTGAAACTTCTGCCATTTTCTGGCTCAAGGATATATGATGGCAGCTGCTGATGGACAGATTCTAGAGTCTTCTGGGTTGTGGAGTTTTGGAACAAAGTTGCAAGTTTCCACACAAGCTCATGTTCTGGAACAATCTTCCGCATAACAGAATCACCTTAAAGGAAAACAAATCGTACAGTGAATGAACACAGTAAAAATGACCCAGAATTAAAAATACATCATTTTTTTAATTGTGGTGGATGGCTGCTTAATCTTAATGGTGGTAATTTGGGCTCTGAAGTGTTGCATTAATGGCATACTCAGTTTATCATAGAGGACAAAGGACAGTCAACACTCCATGAAAATCACTCCAACCAATAATTACAGTACAATGTCAGCATCTGACATGACAGCTTACGTTCCTGGCCATTGGAAGATATCAAGTACAGCAGGAAAAGGAATCAGAAACAGAAAGGTAGGTTCACATAAAAAGTAAAACAATCTTGAGTTAACCTCTTTCTCCTTTGATACACGATGCATTACCAGACTATCATATAAAATGATTAGTGAAATGTTTGTATCTAAACAAGATCACAGGCAAAATATAGCAGATTTTCTGAGTAGTGAATCGACTAAGCCATTTGTTTTTCTTTCGCCGCTGTACACACATCTGCGCTGGTGAGTTTTGTGTTGGTATGGGCCCATAAACCCTTCTGTTGACTACTGTGTTGTATTAACAGACATCTCCTCTAACACGACAAATAGCACATACCTTCTTCATTATGTAACTTTTTATTTTATTTATTTTATTTTACATTTGTTAACCGGGCTAGTCCAACTGGAAGTATTTCCATTTTCAGTAGAGGCCCGGGGAGAAAAGCTCCACATAGAGATAAAACACAGTTACAAGATATACAAAAATTTAGCTGTGATAAAAAAGGAGAAAGGAGGGGGGATATACAAATATGCAGAAACACATCATAGGATTCAATACTAACATAACATGGCAGTATAATTCCTGGGGGGAAACTACCTCACTACAGCTCTGCACGTACTACCTTTCAATGTGATCAGTAAATCACAGCATCCCCAAAAGGAACACATGGGCTCAAAGTCATGGCTCTCAAACCAGCACAATGTTTGGTGAGGGGAACTACTACATTACCATTTCTAGGACTACCACGCTTTTTGCTTTGGAGACTATGGCTTCAGTTTAAAAAACAAAAAAACAAAAATGTCAATGTTAATCTCTGGCCTGTATAGGTAACTGACTGCAGCAAAGTACAGGAGGACAGAGAAAGAAACAAAACACATCACTCTGTAGAAGTGAACTGATTGATATTACTATCACATATATTGCCTGCATGGGTTTCAATGATCAAAAGTCGAATAAACAACTGCATTTTTGATCATGTGCACCATTAATGCACTCCAAACAATGAAAGAAAACAAAACAAGGTAAATCAATTACTTCAAGTTTAAATCAAATCCAGTCACATTAAAAATGGAGTATAATCTATATAGCAAAGGAGTGTACACAAAAAGGTGCACTATACAATAGAATGACCAAGTTAAGTTGTGCACTTGCACCTGTACTGTAATAGCACACTAACATACATTCCAGATTACATGGAAATGAATTCCACCAACAAATATAAGGCATGCTATGTATGCTAAGATGAACCAAAGGGATACCCAAATAAAACTGTTGCCTATACATTTTACAGGCACTTACAGTACACATTTCTTTTGATTGACAATGACTGGATATATTAAAGTGAAGTAGAATGTCTGCAACTACAGTTGTGTTGGCATGGTTTGTAAGGTATAATGTTTGCAACTGAGATTGTGTCCCTATGATTTATTCTCATTTATATAAATGCAAGATTGATTATGTCACACGTGATAATTTAATAAAGATGTTTCTTGTAAAAAAAAAAAATACATTAAAAAGCAGTGCAGTTTTGTGCATAATTTAACAGGTTTCTGAATTCCTGGGTTTTTCACTAGATGTAAGTGATTTGTTCCACTTTCCCCATGATCGATTAACATATGACCAACTATGGAGTAATTCCATGACCACAACTGATAAAAAGCTCAACTTACCTAAACTCCAGTTGCACTTGTTGAACCCCCATGCCGCCTAGTTATATAACAACTCCATATTTTCACAATAGTGAAAAAATGAAGAAAATCCACAATAAAATTTAGTGGTCTTGCACAAACGACAATGCTGCACTACATATTACCACAGCAGGAAAAACCTTGAAGGAATAGTAACATCAAGGAAATGTGATTGGGAAAGAATAGTTGTGTAAAATCTTACCATAACCATAGATGTCCTTCTCTTCCATCCTGCAGTATTCTTAGTGTGGGATTCCCCGCCTTAGGCAACCTGAACGTCGGCTCCTATACAAAAGCTTAAGCCTGGCTCCTGTAGGTGCATGGGACATCACACACAGAGCCATAAACCAGGGACCTGAAATATGGAGTCTGCACGCACAGACCTCAGAACTTAAATGCCCAGTCGGACAGTCCAGTAGAGAAAGCCAAATGATGTCAACAAGCAGTGCAAAGTGCCATTTGCTGGCTAGTTTGACCGTACTCTAGGGGGGTGCACCAGGGTGCCCTTTAGACAGGTCAATAGGAAAAAGGGGAAAGGTGGGGGGGGAAGGAATAATGCAACATGGAAGAGAAGGACATCTATGGTTATGTAAGATTTTACATAAGTATTCTATGTAACATATGTTCTATTCCTATGTTGCAGTATTCTTAGTGAGGGAGAGTGCCACAGCTTAGTTAGAGGGAAGGCTGGAGGTAGAGATAGCTGATTCCAGAAAGCCCTGCAGGACTGCCCTAGCAAACCCTGCCCTGGCTTTGGAGATGTGATCCAATTTGTAGTGTCTGCTGAAAGTGTGTATGGTGGACCAGGTGGCTGCTTCCAGAATGGAGGCTGTGTCCAGGCCTTTGAGGAAGTCTTTGGAGGACTCCACAGCCCCGGTAGAATGAGCTCTTACTCCCTGGAGTAGGGCCTTGCCATGGTGGGAGGAGCAGAAGCAGATAGTTTTTCTGATCCAGCAGGAAATGGTTTGTTTGGAGACTGCCTTGCCCAGGGCTCTGGGGTGGAAGGATACAAAGAGTTGGTTGGATTTCCTGATGGACTTAGTTTTGTCTAAATAAAACCTTAGTTGTCTGTGCATATCCAGGGAATGGAGTATCCTCTTACTGTCATTAGTGGGAGAGAGGAAGAAGATGGGTAGGTGAATAGATTGGTTTAAGGACAGTTTGTTGTCCACCTCTGGCATGAAGAAAGGATTAGTGAGCAGGGTCACCCTGTCCTTGGGAAAAATAGTGTAGGGTGAGCACACCATGAGTGCTTGTAACTCTGACACACTTTTAGCAGAGGTAAGGGCCACCAGAAGTACAGTCTTCCATGTGCACATTTGGAGTGCTGCAGCACAGGCTGGCTTGAATGGAGGCAGTGTGAGCTTTTCCAGGATAAAGTTCAAGTCCCAAGGAGATGGGACAGGTTTTCTTGGTGGTCTGAAATGCAAGACCCCTTTCAGGAATAATTTAAAATCTAGCCTGGCTAGTACAGGGGGGTCTAATGGCAAGCAGGCAGAGATTGCAGATAGGTGGACTTTCACTGAGGAGTATGAAAGGCCAGCCTTGATAAGTTCACACACATAAGTAAGGACTAGAGGGGTATCTGCTTGAAAGGGATCCCTGTGCCTATGGAGACACCACTTGGAGAATATTTCCCATTTTGACATGTAGGATCTCCTTGTAGTAGGTTTCCTGGCCTCCCTCAGGAATAAAAGCACGTCCTCAGAGTAGTGGCGTCTGAAAGGAATTAAAAGTTTATCACCCAGAGTATTAGACCTAACATCTGTGGGTGGGAGCGAATGAGAGATCCCTTCTGTTGTGTGAGTAGGGCCACCTTGTGGGGTAACTTGTGGTGATTGCCCTTGGCTAATGAGAGTAGTTGGAGGAACCAGTGTTGCCTTGATCAACAGGGAGTTTGTTCTTCCTCATCTTCAGGAGGACTGACCTTTCGAAAGAGACAGAAGGGTAGAAATGCATACAGAAACCGTCCCTTCCATGGAATGCTGAAGGCATCTACCCTCCAGGCAAGTGGAGAGTGATCCTTGGTGCAGAATTTCTTCAATAGTCTGTTCTGAGGGGAGGCAAACAAATCTACCTGAGGTGTGCCCACCAGTGGACAACGTCTAGAAAAATGTCCCTGTTCAGCATCCACTCGTGCTGTAGAGAAAATGTTCTGCTGAGAATATCTGCTTGTTGGTTGTCCTGGGAGGGAATGTATGTTGCCTGCAGGGATAAGTTGTTTCTGGAGGCAAGGTCTCAAATTTGGATTGTTATCCGGCAAAGGAGGTAGGACTTGAGGTATCACAGGACTGTGGTATTGTCTGTAAAGATTTGAAGGAGGCCTGGATGCAGGATTGGGAGAAAGGCTTTCAGGGCCAGGAGGAGTGATGTCATTTCCCGCACATTGATAAGTTTCTTTTGAAGGGTAGGATGCCATGTCTCCTGTACCAAGAAGCCCTTCATGGTAGCCCCCACACTAGGTCTGATGCATCTGTACGCATGTGCTGGGTTGGGGTGAGGGGTTGAAGTGGAAGACCTTCGGTTCATTAAGTATGTGTTGAATCCACCACCTTAGTTCTGCTTTGAGGCAGATCAAGTGTGTAATTCGAAACTCTTCGCACCACTGCAGTTTTCGCATATGCATTCTGGCCAAAGGCAGCATAGGGATGGTGGCTGCCATTAGCCCCAGGACCAGCAAGAATTGTCTTGCAGATATCTGTTGAACCTGCATTAGATTTTGTAAGTGGGTAGAGAGGGAGAGAACTTTGTCCTGAGGGAGGAATGCCTGTATCAGGTCTGCTCTGATCCTGCAGCCCAGAAAGATTTTGTCCTGCTGAGGGGTTAGGGATGATTTTGAGATGTTGAGGGTGAACCCAAAGTTCTGAAGCAGGGAAATGGTGAACTGCAGATGGTTTTGTAGGGTGCCCTCTCTTTTTGCTAGAATGAGGATGTTGTCTAGGTAGGGATAAATTTGGACACCTTTAGTTCTGCAAAAGGCTAAAGCTGGAGCTAGGCATTTTGTGAATAATCTGTATGCAGTAGATAAACCAAAGGGCAAGACTGTAAATTGAAAGTGTGAACAGGGCCCGGTGAAATGCAAGTATTTTCTGTGGGAGGGTTTTATGGGGATATGGAGGTAGGCCTCCTTCAGACAGAGTGTGGCCATAAAGGCCTGGGCTGGCAATAGTGGAAGAAGGGTTTATAGGGATAACATTCTGAATGGTGGAAGTTTTAGGAATAGATTTAGAAAGGACAGATCCAGTATTGGCCTTCAAGGGTCATCTTTTTGGGGACCAAAAATAATCTTGAGTAAAAGCCTTTTCCTTCCTGTCCTGGAGAGACAGGTTATATAGTTCCTAGGTTCAGAAGGTCCTGTAGGACCTGAGGAATAAGGTGTTGATTTTTTTTTGGGGGGTGGAATGCCCCTTCTATAGGGCTTTTCCTCCCATGAGATAAAATATCCCTCTTGTACTACTGCCAGCAGCCAATGGTCTGAGGTGATGGATCTCCAAAGGGGGAGGCAGTGGGAGAGACGGGCTGACAAGGGGAGGTGGGTAAGGCAGCCGCGCATTGTTGGGACCATTTCTGTCATGAAAGGGCAGTCTTTGAATAGGCTGTGAGGGTGCTGGTCTGGAGGTGGTCTGCCTCCTGGTTCCTCTCTATGCCTGGAAGAGGATGGGGTAGCAGGGGAAGGTGTCCTCCTGACAAAGGTAGTTTTAGCAGGGAAGTTTCTGTAATTTTAGGAATGGGAGACACCAGCAGGTGCTTGATGTCTTGAAGCTCTTTACTTTTCTCCTGCAGATTTTTAAATAGGTCTCCAAACAGGAGATTGTGGTCTACAGGGGCATCCAGGATTTTTGACTTGAAATCCTCTGGTAGTAATTGAAGGCGTAGTCAAGACTATTTGCGGAGTACTGATGCAGAAGCTGTGGATCATGCAGATACCTCTGCTGCATCATAACTGCATCTAATAGAATGTCTGGCCACTTGAGAAGCCAGGGACAGTTTTGATGTTACCTTTGTCTTGCTAGGGCAGTCAGGTGTGGATGACAGGAGAGTAGAAGCTTGGGATACAAGGTCCAAAGCATATTTTATCATATGGGTTTGGTAGTCAACAGCTCTGAAGGCTAGGGTGGAAGGGGTATAAACCTTCTTGCCTATCATGTCCATATGTTTACTATCTTTGTCAGTAGGCAAAAGGGACAATGAAGGAATCAATCTGCTTGCCAGGGGGACACAGCAATCACTGCTGGGTCTGCCAAGGGTGGTTTTACCAAGAATGTTTGTTCATCTGGAACTTTATAGAAATGGTCAGGTCTCTTAGGGGCAAGGAGGGTGTGAGTCTGGGTTTTTTGATGCTGAAGAGAATGCATCAAGGTAGGCAGGAATAACTGGAGGGATGGCTGAAGGGGAGGGAGATTCCACATGAAGTAACTCAAAGTATCTCTTTTGAGTTTCAGTCATTTGGGAAGTGCCCCATTTAAAGTATTCTTTCATCTTTGTCATGGTTTCTCCAAAGGTGATATCCTCTGGTGGAGAGTCCCCTTCTATGGATTCATCAGTGGAATAATATTCTAGTGGAGAGGCAATTTGAGATGAAAAAGAAATGGATTCATCTAAAGATAAGTAGTAAGCCTCCTGTTCTTCTTCCCCTTCATGAGCAGTGGGAAAGGAAAGAGAAGCCGCTGAGGCAGGCCTAGGACTGAGAACAAGAATGATGGAGGGGGAAGAGGCCGTGGGCCTAAGGGCCATGAAGGCCTGCTTCAAGGAGTTGAAAGATTGCCAGTCTGGAACTCCTTCTGTGGGTGGAGGCAGGTGTTTAATTTTCTGCTTTCATTTCAAAGGAGTAGTCTTAGGAGAAGACCTGCTTTCAGGGGCCTGGATAGGAGTAGGGGCTTCAGGTAATGGCCTCCCGGTCAGTCATCCGTCGTTATCTGGTTCCCTCTCGACATCGGTAGGGACCAATGTCAGAGCTATCTCCTTGGATGTGCTGGCCGTTACTTCCAAAGCGGCTTCCTCAAGGGGAGTTGCCGAAGTAGACGGCTCTAACGGACGTCTCTCAACTCCATGAGAGGCAGAAGTACTAGGCCTTGGAACCTTGGCCTTTTTCCATGGTGGTTCCGCTGGGGTGGCCAACCCGGGATACATCCTGAGTGCTAGCTTTTTGAGCCTCTGTCTTTCTAAATACAGATTTAGGGTGGCCAGATGGTTTCGGAAGGTCTTTGGTACAAATGATTGACAAATAGGGTAAGAGGTATGGTTGTGTTCTTGGCCTAGGCAGAAAACACAACAATCGTGTGTATCCTTATGCGGAATTTCGCACCCACATTGGCATTTATGCTTCTTAGCAGGCATCGGCTAACGGTTGGGTACAGCAAACCAAGCTCAAGTAAGAATTAAACAAAATCCCCAACAGGGTACTTAGCTTTAGACGTCTTCAAAGTAGAGGAGCAAAGCGATCGATGTGATGGTCGACAGCGGCTGAAAGGTTCTGAGGTCTGTGCATGAAGACAGTCACATTTAATGTCCCTGGGTTTATGGCCCTACTTGTGACGTCCCACACACCTACAGCAGCCACCTTAAGCTTTTGCAAAGGAGCAGACGTTTGGGTCACCTGAGGTGGGGAATTCCCACAGTAAGAATATTGCAACATCGGAATAGGAGGACATCTTTGAACCTGACCAAATTACACTTAATGAAAGGAAAGGGAAGGGGAAGGGAAATGGAAATGGAAAGGAAAGGAAAAACAAAATATGTTTAAAATGCAAAGTGAGCAGCACCAAATCCTCAAAAAGCAGTTCTTTTATAAAGTAATTCCGGTAAATAATGTATCAACAGCTAAGGAAAACTTTACCAAAGTATCAATAAAAATGAAGGTGGGAGGACTGGATGAAAGCAAGAACAACCAAAATAAAAACACAAATCATGAGTAACCTACAATATACCAACAATTTAAAGGAAACAATTTTATAAACCTAAATCCAAACACTTTCAAACAATAAAAACTGGAATAAACTCAAAGCAAGCCAGGGAGTATCCATAAAGATTCTGAAGCACAAACTAAAATCTGGAGTAGTAAGGGAGGTGAGGTGCATTTTGTGAACATAGGAGGAGTTTGGGAACCTGGAGGACTCTTACTGACAGACTGTTGCATGCAGCTGCTAGTCCTGCCACTGAAGTGGACAGACTGAAACATACAAGATTATTAGCTATAACAGGGTACTGATAACAGTTAAAGTGCTGCAAGAGGGTCTCTGAAATTCAAACACTCATGGCAGTTCCTCCTTTTTGTTTTTTCACAAGGACAGTGTCTCTCTTCGTACCAATCCTTCTTTTATGTCCAAAGTGATTAAGGATTTGTCCTTGCATCAGTCCATTCATTTTCCTTCATTTTTCCCTTCTCCACAGAGAAAGAGTTCTTCACACCTTGGATTTACATAAACAGCTCAGATATTACTTGGACAAGAAAAAAAACATATCAGGAAATCTGAGCAACTTTTTATTTCCTTTCATGCCAGGAAACTGAGTTTGGCAGTGTCTAAGCAAACCACTTCCTCCTGGATTTCTAAGGAAATTTCTTTTTGCTATTCTTTACATGGCAATCTTTATTTTCTTTTTCTGCTCGTCCTCATTGTACCAGGGTAGTGGCCTCTTCAGGTGCTTTTTTTCAAGGGTCTGGAGACTAGATCCATCTGGGAAGGTGCTATTTGGTCTTCTGTTCACACTTTTACCAAACATTACAAGTTTGATGCGATTTCCAGAGCTACAGCAAGTTTTGCCAGGGCCATTCTTCATGGGTTTGTGGAGGGCTCTTCTCTGCCTTCCTATTTCCATGCATTTCAGTAGCTTTTGTACTCTCCCAAGAGTACAGAATACTGAACAGTGATAAGGAAAGACATGCTACAGTTGTGCAAGACATTACCGTAATAGTAGATGTCCTACTTCTCACTGCTGCAGTATTCTGCCCCTCCCACCCTCCTGCCCCTATTACTTTCTGTTGCTCTCCTTCTGGCTGAGGGGTCTTTTTTCACCCTTTCCCCCTTCTTCTTCTGTTCTTAGATGTACATATTATTGCGTTTTCTGTGGTTGCTCTGATTCTTCTGGGGCCCTTCAGATTTGTGGTTTATGAGTCTGTACGTCGCACATGCACCTTATGATTTGCACATAGGATATACACCTGACATATGACGGCTGAAAGGTGTAAAGGCTATACACCTGACATATGACGGCTGAAAGGTGTAAAGGCTTTGGTATGCTGGCTGGACAATAGGCTTTCCTTGGCAGGATATCCCAAGAATAAAGAATACTGCAAAAGTGAGAAGTCGGACATTTACTGTTATGGCAAGTTCTCACACACCTGTACTTTTTCAAATTACTTAGCTGGTTTTCTATGCTAGTCATCCCTCTTAGTGCAAATCAGGTTAGGTCTGCATAACTTCTTACGCTATCTTCTTGTATGGCATTTCAGACCATTAGCCAAGGGAAAAATGGCAGACCAAGGTTCTATCCCCAACTTATTTTTCTTCCACTACAGAATGCAATGCAAGTATCTGGGAATGTTGTTTCACTCAAAATCTCTGATGCACAGAATGTAATACTGTACAGAACAGCAGCATGTCCTACAACACTAATATGTCATTTCAACTAATGGCACTGAAGTACAGCTTTTGGGAAAAATGCAAAGTGTAGAAATATACAAGGACATTTGCAAGATGCCCTTGACTAAAAAAGTGGCTAGTGTGTAATCCATTTTAGATCCACCTGGCTTAAATCTCATCAAAGTGTACTAACGCCTGGTGGACCTATTTCAGTACCTCTGCTATAGTCCGTCTACATGATCAGCCTGGTCATTAACAGGCACATCATTATGACACATTGAGGCTTTAATGAAGCAGAAAAGACTGACCCAAGTAAACATGGAGGCCTCACCAAAGCAGAAAAGACTGATTTAAGTACCAGTACATTTGCAGTTCGCTCACGCGCTCTCTCTGTTTGGTGAAGATTACAGTCTGTGCTTTAGCAGACTTGTCCAAAAGAAACTCAAGTGAATTTCTGGCAGGCAAATAAAAGCAGATGTCCATGTGTCCTACATTATAGTGGAAAATACATGTAAAGCAAAATAATGGGAGCACTACTTGCTCTCCTTCTTTATGATGATACGCTAATAACAGATATGTTTACCTGATTTCCAAAGTCCCTTCCTCCCCTTTTTCACTGTTACTGTCTGTTGTACAGCATGTTTAAGTACTTTCCCACCCATTGTTTTCCATACATTTATAATCTGCCCATCTAACAAACCAGTACTGCACTTGAGTAAACATCCCTTACTACAAATCGTGTCTTGCTCATTCTCACAGAGCTCCCATCTTGTTTGTGCCCTTGCCACACTGAGGGGACCCTGAGTTAATCCTGCTCCATCATTGGCAGATAAGAGATTTATTTTATTGTTTTCCACTTCAGTTAACTCTTAAGAGTACTGCTACTTTATTTTTGATTTATTTGTTGATTCTGCCTTTAAATCATTCTATGGGTCACTAATACTTGAAATTACCTTGTCAAGGTAGTTTAAGTTGTTTTGCTGTAACATTATACTCACAAGCAATCTTTCTGGTGTTTTCACATCATGATGTTAGCAGTGGTATGTACAGACACAAACATCCAGAAAGCAAATCTCTATAAAACTCCCCTCAGAACTGAAACCTGAAACTTAGTGTGGCTAGAACAAAGCCATTGCATAGGGACAAGTTTAGAGCATCTACTTTGCACAATAAAACAGCACTACTATCAGATCTTGGCACAATCTAATCTAGTCTAGTATCAAACCCCAGACACCACTCAAGGAGACCTCTATGTAACTTAGTCCAAACCTGCAGTAGCCTGCCCAAATACAGGTCTGGACAACATGGATATGCAATTTCCAAATGTCTCCATAGCCAGCTTGGTATAAAATGGCATCATGAGACAATGTAGCAAATGTCTCATGTTCACCGACTGCCATTTAATCCTTAAAGAAACTAACACACTATGCGAGAGATGCACATACACAATTTTACTGGCAGAAAAATCTTGCATACAAACAAGGTTGTCATGAATACAATACAATACATCCACCACACACAGATCAACTTATGCTGAGGCACTAAAAGGCAATCTTTCAAAACCTCAGACTTCATAAGACTATAAATGGCAATACCTATCCTCAGCAATCACTAAAGCACTCACCAAGAGCAACACTAAACACGATACATACTCCTATGCCCAGTGGAGCCTCAAATGAAATGCCCATTAGGCAAGGAAACACACTATGCATCACTGTCATCACAGGGGAATCCAGTGTACAACACACAGATACCCCATTCATCAAAAAGAAAGTACAATTGTGCACACTTACCATAAATGTAGATGTTCGGGTGTATTTACTGTTGCAGTCATCACATTTAAGGTTATCTGTCTGCAGGTAGCCCTCAGCCAGCCTGAATACCAGAGTCTTCGGATTTCTGCGTCTGACACTGTCGCTTCTTCCTTGACTTCAGGTCGTCAGGGGTATAAAACATGCAGCCGATGCCATTACATCAGTTTTTCGTGCCTCAGATGTCAGGTGCCCCCACAATAGGAAGCAATTAAATGGTATGGAAAATCCCCATCAAAAAGCAAATACACAAGAAAAAATAAATATACCAACAAGAAGGAAAGGTAGAGCCAAGAGAAGTCAGGGGCTGGAGGGAGGGTAACCAGGACTGCAACAGTGAATACACTCAAACATCTACATTTATGGTAAGTGTACACAACTGTACTATGTTCTTTGTGTTTCACTGTTGCAGTCATCATATTTGGGTTGATTCCTAAAGCTAAGGAAGGGAGGAGGAGGAAGTTAAAGAGCATTAGGCCAGCTATTAAGCCCTGCAAGACTGCAGTGGCAAATCCAGCTCTGGATTTAGAAAAGATAGGCATGTGGTAATGCTTGGTGAAGGTATCAACAGAGCTCCAGGTAGCAGCTTCTAGGATGTCCCTGGTAGGGACTCCTCTGAGAAATGCTGCAGAGGTAGATGCAGCCCTGGTGGAATGTGATCTTATCCTCTGTGGGGTAGGTTTTCCATGGTGCTTTTAGCAGAAGTGAATGCAATGAGCTATCCATTTGGAAATGGTTTGCTTAGAAATGGCCTTCTCCTCTGCCCCTGCAGCAAAGCCAACTAGCAGCTGTTCAGATTTTCTGATAGGCTTAGTCCTGTCCAAATAGAATCTAAGTTGTCTGTGCATGTCCAGAGAGTGCATTATTCGTTTCCCTTTGTTTTGTGGATTTGGAAAAAAAAGGTAGGCAAATGAATGGACTGATTTAGGCCCACAGTAGACACCATCTTGGGCATAAAAGGATTGGTCCTGTGGGAAACCCTGTCTGCATGGAAGATAATGAAGGGCTCCACTGCCATGACAGCCTGCAATTCAGACACTCTTCTTGCTGAAGTGATGGCTAGAAGGAAGGCTGTTTTCCAAGAAAGAAATTTCAACTCTGCAGTAGCAGCTGGTTCAAATGGAGGGAGAGTGAGCTTTTCCAATGCAACGTTAAGGTCCCAGGCTGGAGTAGGGACTCGCCTGGGGGGGGGGGGTCTTGAATTTTTGGCCCCTCGGAGAAATTGCATTAGCAGGGAGTGAAAGAAGAGGGGTGCTTCTGTATTATAATGTGCGGAAATGGCAGAGGCATGAATTTTAATTGACGAGAAGGCTAGGCCCTTGTGGAGCATTTCTGTTAAGTACTGAAGAATATGAGGTAAGCTGGGCACCTTTGTGCCCATCCCCTGAGTCTGGCTCCAGGAACAGTATCTTTTCCACTTTTCAGCATAGGATTTTCTAGTACTAGGCCTCCTTGCTTCCAGAATAGGATTTTCTAGTACTAGGCCTCCTTGCTTCCAGAATGACATCTAGCACCTGCTTACTGAAGGATGCTATTGGAGAGCTCAAGGAATTAGCCAGGCTGCAAGATTAAGGGTTTGAAGCTGAGGGTGCAGAATCTGGCCCCGCCTGCTGGGACAGCAGGGAAGGTATCTGAGGTAGGTGCCATGGCTCCAGCAGTATCATACTGTGCAAGAGGGGGTAGCAATGCTGGCGTGGCCAGTCTGGTGCAATCAGTATTGTCCTTGGCTTGTCCTGTTTGATCTTTAGCAGAACCTTCGAGAGGAGAGGCAGAGGGGGAAAGGCATAAACAAAGAGGCTTTCCCAGATAAAGGACAGGGCACCCACTTTCCAAGCATGACTGTGGGGAGTCCATGTGCAGAATTTGTCCAATTGGTAGTTCTGAGGGGAGGTAAACAGGTTACCTCTGCAGTCCCCCATTTGTTCCTCAAGAGGTTGAATATTTTTGGTTCCAGTTTCCATTCGTGTGGGTCCATGAGATTTCTGCTTAGGTCATCTGCCAGTGAATTTAGCTTGCCTGGCAGGAAATGAGCTTGTAGGTGCACTTGGTAGCTCAAGGCTGTCTTCCACACAGCCACGGCTAGTCTGCAGAGAGGGCACGAGTGGGTTCCCCCCTGCTTGTTTATGTACCACATAACTGTGGTGTTGTCTGTCTTTACCAACAATTGTCCTGGAAGGATGTGGTCTTTGAAGGCTGTCGGGGAATTCCGTACAGCTAACATTTCTTTTTGGTTGATATGCAACTGCATCTGACTCAGGTTCCATTTGCCCTGAATGCACTGCCCTGCCAAGTGAGCCTCCCATGGATAGTATGATGAGTCTGCTGTTAGGGTTTGGGCGGAAGGGGGTAGAGTGAAAGGGAACCCCTTTGTCGTGGTAGCAGGCCTCTGCCCACGAAAGGAACTCTGTCTTTATACAAGGAATGACAGGAATCATCGATTCCAGGTCCTGAGAATGTTGGCACCATAGGCTTTTTAGATACCACTGTAGTTTCCTCATATGCAGTCTTGCATATGGAATTAGTAGAATGCAAAAGGCCATGAACCTCAGGGCTTTCAGAATTTTCCTTGCAGATAGCGGGGTCTTTGTGGCCAGTAGTTTGAAGTAAGTTGTCAAATAAACTTGTTTCTCAGGAGTGCGGAAAGCCATCTGGGAAGTTGTGTTCAAGCTTGCTCCCAGGAATACAATCTGTTGGCAGAGTACTAGGTGAGATTTATTTTCATTTATGGTGTATCTCAGTGAGGTTAGAAGCTTCTTTATGAATGCCAGATGTTTTAATAGCAAGTCCTGGCTTTCTGCCTGAATCAGACAATCGTCCAGGTATGGGTATATTTGAATATTTCTCTGCCTGCAAAATTCAATGGCTGGAGCTAGACACTTTGTGAAAACCCTAGGTGCAGTAGATAAGCCAAAGGGAAGTGCAGAGAACTGATAGTGCATGGAACCTGCCCTGAAGCGTAGGTATTTCCTGCAAGATTCCCTTACTGGAATGTGCAGGTAAGCTTCCTTTAAGTCTAAGGTTGCCAACCAGGCATCTTTGCCTAGCATAGGAAGCAGCTGTTGAAGTGTTACCATTATGAATTTTGGGATTATCAAAAAGATGTTTAGACTAGAGAGGTCCAGGAAAGGACACCAGGAGCTGTCTTCTCTGGGTACCAGGAAAAGTCTTGAATAAAAATCTTGTCCCTTTCTTCTGCTGGGACAGGTTGAATAGCCCTGATACTTAGAAGAGAGAGAACCTGCTGGTGAGCCTCTGCCCACTGATTTGGGGGTAGGTCTGGCCAACCGTTTGGGGTTGGTAGGGAGTGGAATGTGTATGCTTGGAAAACTATAATTTAAAGCCCATTTGTCCTGGGTAATGAGTTCCCAGTTTTTTGCATGCAGGGCGAGCTTTCCTCCTAAGGGAGCAGGCAGTTGAGCAGGGCTTGGAAGGGTTAAGGTTAAGTCATTGTGACATTTTTCTGAAGGGGGTGTCTTACTACTTCCTGCTTTGGAAGAGGGAGCCCCCAATGCGTAGGCCTGTCAGTAGCGCCTGAGACTGTAACCTAGGTGGTCTGCTGTTCCTGGGTTTGGACTGAGAAGGCCTGGAAGAGACTGGAAAGAACCAATTCTTTGGAGACCAATGCCTACTAAATCTGGGAGGCTGTACTTGCAGGAAATCTTTAACAGTTTGTATAGATTTAGCTTTTTCCTCCATCTTTTTGAGGACTGCTTTGTTGCCAAACAGGCGGTCTTGGTTTAAGGGAGCATCCAGTAATTTAGCTTTAACATGCTCTGGCAAGTTTTGTTCCTTAAGTCAAGCATGCCTTCTACATACAGACCCAGTGACAGCAGCTCTGCAAGATGGTTCTAAAGAGTCAAAACTACATTGCAAAGTAGGTTTACCAACTTGTTCAGCAGAATGCATTAAATACTGTAATTCTTTGTGTTCAGCACAGTCAGGAATCAACAAAATTTTCTGTTTAAGTAGTCCCATAATATGCTGCTGGTACTTAACATATGAAACTGGCAATTTAAAGCCCTAATGGCCAAAGTAGCAGAAATGTATACCTTCTTGCCCCATCTGTCCAAGGCTCTAGAATCTCTATCAGAAGGGGTAGGATTTTTGGGAGCAGTTGCCTTAATGCCCTTTGGACCTTGGGAAATGGTCTCTGGATCTGCAGTAGGATTCTTGAAGAGGAACTTGTGAGAGTCAGGTACACTGTAATACCTGTCGGGTTTTCTGGGAGCTGGAGGTAAGTGCCTGGGGACAGGCTAGATTCCAAGAAAGCATCATCTACAGTGTCCAGAACAGGAGGGATAGCTAAAGGCTTGTGTTGAGGAAGGAGTAAGAATTCCCTAAGCCTCTTTTTTGGAGTCAGAGTAATCATGGCTTTCCCAGCGGAAATGCTCCCCAAGAGTGTGCAAGGTTTCACCAAAAGAAAACTCTTCTGGAGGGGAAGCAGAGGGAATGGAATCCTCTGCATCAGAATCCTCATAGGTAGATGAGGGCAAATCCTGGCAATCAGAAGAAACAGAATATCAGAATCCTGATAAGAAGAATCAGAAGGAAAATCAGTTCTAGGTCTCACAGGGAGAAGGCTGGCTTCCCCTAATTAAGTAATAAGGTCTTCAGCCATTCTAAGCATTTGTTTTTTAGGCATATGAGCCTGACCATGTGGTTTGGATATCAGTTTTCTAGGCATGGGTCAAGTTTTAGGCCTGGATGAAGAAGATGGCATTGGTTTAAAATGCAAGTCTGTAGGCCTGAATACACCCTCAGAAGCTGGTGCCTGCACAGTGGCTCTGGACCCATCCAAGGTAGAGACATCCACAGGTTCCATAGTCGAAGAAGCATCTCTCGGCATACTGGACTCTGAATGGGACTCAGTCCTGCGAATCTGAAGTAGAGGGTATCGGGGGCTGCGAAAGCACCTCACTGAGTACCGGCGGACTGGCGACTAGCTTAACTCAAGCGTCGTCAGCAGTTTTGGACCTATGTCGTCTGTCTCGGTCTTTATCCTTACGTTTTTTTCAGAATATCGATAGTCGGATGGCTTACCAAAGCCATTTCTGGATAGTTATACAGAGTACCAAAATAATTTGCTGCAAAAATAGACAGACGAATAGTTTAGGGATTGAATAAGGCACAAAACCGACAGGGAGGGACGTCGTGGTCTGGGCCTAGGCAAGGAATGCAGTACGAATGAAAATCTTTATATGGTATTTGCTTTCCACAGGTAAGACAATTGTTAACTTTTACTGAAATAGGTTAAGAGCAAGAAAAAGGATCCCCAATGGGGTACTTAGCTTTTTTGAAGACTACTGAAACTCAAAAACTAAAATTTCAGGAGTCAGCCGACTGGCACTTGTGAACTACTTCTGCTTCGGGCACCACGTGGCAAGAAAGACTGATGTAATGGCGTCGGCTGCATGTTTTATACCCATGACGACCTGACGTCATGGAAGAAGAGACAGCATCCGATACAGGAATCCAAGACTCTGGTATTCAGGCCGGCTGAGGGCTACCTGCAGGCAGATAACCCAAATGCAATGACTGCAACAGTGAAACACAAAGATCATCAGCTTAATTTCAGCTTGCCCAGTGTGAAAATAGAAACTCAGAAGAGAGAGACAGTAAACTCATATTTTGGGGTAAACTTCAGTAACTGGCTAGTAACTGCACTGCCTGGATGCCAGCAAAAAAGAAATTCAGAGAACATGAAAAAAAATCAGTCAGAGAACATGAAAAAAAATCAGTCAAAAAAAAAAAACACTGACTGGGGAGAATTCTGCAGCTGTTCAGAAAAAGCAGTGCAAGCTCCAGCTTTGGTGCAAGACATGACTTCCAGTAACCTACAGGAAAAAAATAACTAAAATGTACTCAGAGCTGATTAAAATGAGCAAAACACTGAGGGATTATATCAACTCAAATAACAAAAAGCTGGAAAAAAATGGAAGAAGCTTTAAATAGACAATTCAGATGAGGCAATAAAAATGCAAACATCAGAGGTCAAAATGAAGAAAAGGCTGGTTGAATATGAGACTGCTCAAGAAGAAAGGTTTCAAAAAATAACAGAATTAGAGGAGAGAGAGCACATATGTAAAACCTGAGATTTTCTGCTGTGCCAAACAACCTAGAAGGAATTGATTGTATTAATTTTATGAAAGCACAAATACACAAATGGACTGGTATTTCACAGCAGGAGTTATTTGAAAGGGCACATCATGTGTATGCGCCAAACTTGGCCATGAGAAAGGAACCTAGACCTTTAATAGTAAAGATGCAGTCTTACCAGCAAGGAGGAGTTGATTCTAACAAAATTGTGGCAGAAGGACAAAGTACTAAAACTGAGAGACAGTGGACTGTGGAAAATGATTGCTCATTGTACACCAGGCAGAAGAGGAATACATTTATACCACTAATCAGAGAATGTCGAGAAGCAGGCATGAGAGTCAAACCGCTGTATCCAGCTATCTTCAGAATATTCTTTCTTGGAGGGACATAATCATTTTTTGATGCAAAACATGCTAAGACTGAAATACAAAAGTCTGTCAAAAAGTGAGCTGTGAAGCAGGAGATTCTGCTCCTTGTTCTTCAGGTAATAAAGACCACAGACAGACTGTGCCAGTGAAACCTTTTCCAAAGCTTCAATGAAAAATGTTTGAGAGAGAGAAGAAAGAACCAAGAGTACACTGAAAATGAAGCAGAGACTGGATTTGGGAGATGGAGATAAACAGGAATACAACAATAACACAGGAATAACAGCAATTCGGAAATTGATAAATGTGGGATTGCAAATCATAAATTATATTTGTGAAATATGATGGAACAAGAAAACCTGGAAATATTGGACTTTTTGACTTTGTTAAACTTGTAGGGGACTCAAACATATGTCCTACTTCATGTCATTAATAATAAAAATAAAAAGGAACATGATTGAATAATTAATTAGTTGTTTAATTGATTGATTATATAGAATGGAAATTAATTGATTTTAATTACTTTTAGTTAATTGATGAGCTTTTTTGTATAAAATGGTTGAATTTAAGCAGATGTATAAACCTGAAGAAGCGTACCTTGGCAGTACGTGAAAGCGCTCGTTTTATTAATAAATAGTGTTCATCTATAGCATCGTGGTGACTTCTGTTCAATTTTGTTTTTGCCTTCATGTCATTAATGTTTGGAAGCGCACTTAGGAGAGGGGAAGAGGAGGGAGAGAGTTAACTGCAAGTAAAACATTTTGTTCTTAACAGTAGTATTTTTATAATGCATGATATAATCTGCGTGCCATAAATTAAAGTTTTCTCTTATTTTCAAGTGTAATGGGGATACAAAAGTAAACAGGTGCCCCTGTTTTTTTTCCTTATCTCTTTCTCCTTGTTCTGTTTTAAGAAATGTAGGCACTGCAACATAAAAAAGAAACAACTCTGGTCAAAAGAGCAAGATACAAGAAAAATTGATCTGCTTTTCTCATTCTTGCATTGGGAAATTACTAGATTAAGGCCCTGGACTTGATCTAGTAACACATTTTAAGAGAACGCAAATAAACAAACACTGAATATAATATAGTTTTTCCCTAGCAAATAAATAAATGTTTGTAGAAGCAACTCTGTATCTGGTTCTCATGTCTCCATGGAGACAATCCAATACAATGGCTAGGAGGTAGTATTTTCTGAAAGCATTCAAGTGTTTCCCAATCTGGGAATAAAGATAAGATAAAACTAGACAGCACTTAGTAGAAGCAGAGGCTGTATCACATATCTTAGCATGTATAACCCTCCTTTTAGGTTAACCCAAGTCTATGAGTGTGGCTGTCAGTTTGGGACAATTGCTTCTATTAAGAGGGTAAAACATTAATATTTGAAGAAGTACATAGTTTTGTGTTAGTATTAAGTTAATAGGTTTTTAGGGGTGTACTGGGAGTGTATTTTATGAGGGCTTTCAATAAAACAGTTTAAGATGTGACATATATCTATGACAAGAAACAACTGTATAAAAGATTAACCTGCCAAACAGTGTATGCTGTAACACAAAAGCTGGAACTAAATACTTAAAAAAGTTGTTAACACATAAAAGGAGGGAATAATAATTTAACATAGTAATGCTTTATTTTATACCCCATAAAACCAGAAAAGGATGTTTCGATGTTGTGAAACATTTTGAGGCAGTTTCAAAATTACAAAATTAATGAAGCTGAAACAAAGGCAATAGCCGAAAATTGCATACCTACACATGAATTGGTTCAGAAATACCCATATTTATGGGGACATGATAAAATGAAGTACTTAGGGAGTCTGGATTAAAAAAATATTCTGGTGTGGCAGCTAAGGATATGTGGGGAGAGACTAAACAAAAGATAACAGAAAAACAGAGAAATTGGAAGCTCTGTTACATGGATATGGATAGCAACATACAAGCAGTTAAAATGTGTTTAGTCCCTTTAGTTTTATACACAGGTCATTCATATTTTTTATCAACCAGAGGAGAAGTTGTGGATAGCAATTAATAAATAGCTGAAGGATTTTATCTGGGAGGAAATGCAGCAAGAGTCAAGTGGAATAAGATGATTTGTCCAATAGAACAAGGTAGTTTGGGGTTACCCAATTTAAAGGGGTGTTTCAGAGCTACATGTTAAAGCTCCTATACATAGCACAAACACAACCTTACAATTCAAAGTGGAAAGGGATGATGAAAAAAGTACAGTTGTGTACCTACCATAAATGTAGATGTTCGAGTGTATTCACTGTTGCAGTCATTACGCTTGGGTTATCCTGCTGGCAGGCTACCCTCAGTAGGCCAGAATTCCAAAGTCTAGGTCCGGTGTCGGTTGCTATCGCCTCTTCCCTGACTTCAGTGTGCCAGGGGTATAAAAGATGCAGCCGACGCCATTTTCTTCAGTTTTTCTTGCCCCAGATGTCAGGTGCCCCCAAATTGGTAGGCTGAAAAATATGCCAATAAAAATGCATGCACAAAAATAACATTTCCTTCATCTACAAGCAAATACACCAAATAAGTTGTATAGGATACAGAAGTGCAGATAAGTCCCAGCAAAGAAAAGGGGGATGATGGGTGGATAACCTGGACTGCAACAGTGAATACACTAACATCTACATTTATGGTAGGTACACAACTGTACTATGTTCATCGTGTTTCACTGTTGCAGTCATTACTCTTGGGTTGAATCCCAAAGCTGAGGAAGGGTGGCTGGGCTAAACAGGGTTAGGAGAGGCTAAGAGGCCTTGCAGAACTGCAGTGGCAAAGCCTGCTCTGGGACTCCAAGTTGCAGCCTCTAAGATATCTTTGGTTGGTACTCCTCTGAGGAAGGCTGCTGAAGTGGCTGCTGCTCTGGTGGAATGAGGCCTAATGCCCTTAGGCACTGATTTGCAAGGTTGAAAACAGCAGAAACGGATGCAATGGCCTATCCATTTAGAAATAGTCTGTTTTGAGATAGCCTTTCCTTGTGATCTTGCAGCATATGACACTAAAAGTTGCTCAGTCTTTCTGAAAGCTTTAGTTCTGTCCAAGTAGAAGCGTAACTGCCTGTGTTTGTCCAAAGAATGCAGAATTTTCTCACCCTTGTTCTGTGGATTAGGATAAAAGGTAGGCAAGTGAATAGTTTGGTTAAGGGCCACACTGGACACCACCTTAGGCATAAATGTAGGGTTTGTCCTCAGAGAAACCCTGTCTGGATGAAAAATTATGAAAGGTTCCACAGCCATGAATGCTTGTAACTCCAAGACTCACCTTGCAGAGGTTATTGCTAGGAACAGAGATGTTTTCCAGTTTAAGAATTTTATATCTGCTGTTGATGCTGGCTCGAAAGGAGGCAGTGTGAGTTTTTCCAAAACATAATTGAGGTCCCAGGCCGGAATTGGTGCTCTCCTTGGAGGCCTAATGTTTTTGGCCCCTCTGAGGTACTGCCTTATTTAAGGATGAGAAGAGATAGGTGGTTCCGTATTGTAATGGGCTGAAATGGCAGAGGCATGAATCTTAATTGATGAGAAAGAAAGGCCTTTGTTCAGCATCTCAGTTAGGTATTGTAAAATCTGAGGGATATTTGGTACACACGTGTCAATGCCTTGTTCCTGGTTCCAAGCACAGAATCTATTCCATTTTTCTGCATAAGATTTTCTGGTACGGGGCCTCCTGGCCTCCAAGATAACATCCATAACAGCCTTTGAAAAAGGAGTGTTCTGAATGGCTACATTATCCATCATGCTGCCAGATTTAAAGTCCTGAGTTGGCTGTGCAGGATCGGATTGTTTTGTTGGGTCAGTAAGTGAGAAGTTTGAGGCAATATCCATGCTGGACCTTGAGACAAGATGTTCAGGATTGGGTACCAGTGCTGGCGTGGCCAGTCTGGTGCAGTCAGTATCATTTTTGGCTTCTCTTGTCTGACCTTTAGGGGTACCCTGGGAAGGATAGGCAGTGGGGGAAAAGCATATACAGTTAGATTTTTCCAGCTGAAGGATAGGGCGTCCACTTTCCATGCTTGCTTGTGATAAATCCTTGTGCAAAATCTCTGCAATTGGCAGTTGTAAGGGGAGGCAAATAGATGTATGTCTGGGCATCCCCATTTCTGTATTATCATGCTGAAGACTTGTGGATCCAGTTTCCATTTGTGGGGATCCATGAGGTTTCTGCTTAGTTCGTCTGCCAGAGTATTTGTTTTTCCTGGCAGGAATTGTGCTTGCAGGTGAACTTGAAAAGCAATGCTGTGTCCCATAAGGTCATTGCTTGTCTGCAGAGGGGGTAGGAATGTGTACCTCCCTGCTTGTTTATGTACCACATGACCGTAGTGTTGTCTGTCTTTATCAGTAACTGTCCTGGATGAAGCAGGTCCTTGAAAGCTGTCAGGGCATTTTGAACAGCTAGCATCTCTTTTTGATTGATGTGAAGATGCATCTGGTTTGCAGGCCATGTGCCCTGAATACATTTTCCTGCCATATGGGCCCCCCAGGCATAATCTGATGCATCCGTTGTCAGTGTCTGTCTGGCTGTGGGCAATCTGAATGGCAGACCCTTGTTGTGGTGACAGGCTTCTGCCCACCATCGAAACTCCTGTTGCAGGCAGGGAATGAGTGCAATTACTGTCTCCAGGCTGTGGCAATGCAGAGTCCAAACACTTTTTAGATACTATTGTAGTTTCCTCATATGCAGTCTGGCATATGGAATTAGTAGAATGCAAGATGCCATGAAACCCAAGGCCTGCAGGATTTTCCTTGCAGATAAGTGGGTTTTTGTTGCCAATTTCTTGAAGTAAGTAGTCAGTTGCTTTTGTTTGTCTGGCGTGAGATAAGCCATCTGAGCAGTTGTATTTAAGCTTGCACCCAGGAATATTATCTCTTGAGAGGGCACTAGTTTTGATTTCTTTTCGTTTACTGTGTACCCTAGGCCAATTAGCAATCTTTTTACAAACGCCAGATGCTTCAGAAGAATGTCTTTGTTCTCTGCTTGAATTAGTCAGTCGTCCAAGAAGGGATACACCTGAAGTCCTTTTTGTCTGCAAAATGCAATTACTGGTGCCAGGCATTTTGTGAAGACCCTGGGTGCAGTAGATAAGCCAACGGGCAGTGCAGAGAATTGGTAATGCATTGAGAGCCAGTTATGAATCTGAGGTATCTTCTGTAAGATTGTCTAATTGGGACATGTAGGTATGCCTCTTTTAGGTCCAAAGTTACGAGCCAAGCCTTCTTGCCCAGCATGGGCAGTATCTGCTGTAGAGTCAACATCTTGAATTTTGGAACTTCCAGAAACATATTTAGTATAGACAGGTCCAGTATTGGACTCCAGGTTTTGTCCTTTCTGGGTACTAGAAAATGTCTGGGGTAAATTCCTTGCCCCTGCTCTTGCTGTGGTACTTGCTGAATAGCCCTCATGTTCATGGAGGGCTGTAATTTGTTTTTGTGCCTTTGCCCATTGATTGTGTGGCAGGTCTGGCATACCTTTTGACCTTGGTAGGGTGTGAAAATGGAACTTGTAGCCTCGGGACACTATGTTCAGGACCCATTTGTCTTGGGTAACCATTTGCCAATTTGATGAAAAAAGTGCTAGTTTTCCCCCTAAGGGGGCTGCCAAAAGAAAAGTGCTTGGATCTGGTAGAGGAAAGTCATTGAGACAGTTTCCTTTAAGGTTGTGATTTGTCTTCTCCACTTTTGGAGGTAGGAGCACCCCATTGTTTAGGCCTGTATGAGCCTTGGGGCTGAGATCTGCCTCTGGGACACCTGTATCTGCCTCTTTGTGGTCTGTCTGACACTGGAAAGGACCAACTTTTAGAGGGCCAGTTCCTGCTAAACCTGGGTGGCTGTACCTGTAAGAAATCTTGACTGTCTGCATGGATTTTGCTTTATCCTCCATTTATTTCAACACCTCTTCTGCTTTAGTACCAAACAAAGTATCATGCTGTAACGGTGCATCTAATAAGTTTGCTTTAACATGATCAGGCAGATTCTGTTCCTTTAACCAAGCATGCCTCCTAATAACAGAACCTGTAACAGCGGCCCTGCAAGAGGCCTTCAGTGAATCATAACCACATTTCAAAGTATGCTTTCCCACTTGTTCAGCTGCATGCAATAAATCCTGCAATTCCTTGTTCTCTGAACATTCAGTATTTGTCAACATTTTCTGTTTAAGCAGTGACATTAAATATTGCTGATATTTAAGCATATAAAACTGACACTTTAAAGCCCTTACAGCCAGGGTAGCAGAAGTGTAGAATTTTTCCCCCATCTGTCTAGAGCCCTAGAATACCTATCAGAGGGGACAGGGTTTTTTGCAGTGGAAGCTTTAACCCCTTTGGGACCCTGAGATATAGTTTCTGGGTCAGCAGCGGGGTTTTTATATAGGAATTTAGGAGAATCCGGGACCCTGTAGTATCTGTCTGGCTTAGCAGGTGCAGGGGGTAGAGAGTCAGGGGACAGGCCGGACTCTGAAAATACATCATCTACAATGTCCAGAACAGGTGGAATAGCAAGGGGTCTGTGCTGAGGAAGTAGCAGAAAGTCTCTGAGCCTTTTCTTAGATTCAGAATAATCTTGGCTCTTCCAGTGGAAATGCTCACTCATGGTAGGCAGGGTTTCCCCAAAAGAATAATCCTCAGGGGGAGAGGCTGAAGGAATGGATTCTTCAGCATCAGAATACTCATAGAGAAGCATGGAGTAATCCTGTTCAGAAGAGGAATTGGAGGAAATAGAAACCTGATAAGAAGAATCATACTCTGTCTCTTGCCTAGGCCTCTTATCAAGAGGGGGATGGGAGCCCCTGATCAAACTAATTAGGTCTTCGGCCATTTTGAGCAGCTGTTTTTTAGGCATGGAAGTCTGAGAAGGAGAATGCTGCACTTGTTTCTTTCTCTTTAGAGCTGCTTTAGTCTTTGTCTTTGAAGCTGAAGATGGCTTAATATATAGTTGTGTAGGTCTGAAGACACCCTCAAAAGCTGATGCCTGCTCAGCGGCTCTGGACCCATCTGAGGGAATGATTTCCGAGTGTCAAATACCTTGAGTTTCCAGAGGCCCAGTCGGCTCCACGTGGGAGTCGGGAGCGGCCTGTGGCTCTGAGGTAGCAGGCGCCAGGGGCTGCGAAAGCGCCTCACTGAGAACTGGTGACTGGCCTAGCAGAGGCTTTGTCGTTGGTTTTGGACCTCGGATGCCTATCCTTTTCCTTGCCCTTGCGTTTTTTGTAAACTCCGGTTGTCGGCTGGTCCAACGGCATTATATAATTAAATCTTCGGCCAAAGTAATGAAATGCAAAATCGAACCGACGCTTGATAGTGCGTTGGTTAAATCTAGCACAAAACCGGCAGCTAGCAACGTTGTGATCAGGGCCTAGGCAAGGAATACAGTAAGAGTGAAAATCCTTATGAGGTATTTGCTTCCCACAAGAAATACAATTGTTAACTTTTTCTGACATCGGTCTGGAGCAAGAAAAAAGTTTCCCCAACGGGGTACTTGGCTTTAATGAAGACTGCAGTTCTGAAATTCGGATTTGAAAATCTCAGCTGTCGGCCGACCGGCACTTGCGAACTGCTTTTGCTTCGGGCACCGCGCAGCAAGAAAGACTGAAGAAAATGGCGTTGGCTGCATCCTTTATACCCCTGGCGCACTGACGTCAGGGAAGAGGCGACAGCAACTGACGCTGGACCTAGACTTTGGAATTCTGGCCGACTGAGGGTAGCCTGCCAGCAGGATAACCCAAGAGTAATGACTGCAACAGTGAAACACTATGAACATCGGGGGAAGTTCAAGAAACAAGGAGAGACTGGGATTTTGGATGCAGATCCTTAAGCAGAATAACAACAGCCATACAGAATATTATATTCATAAAGTAACAAAAAGTATTGTAAGAATTAAGCCAACACGGGAATGGAGAAAGTAGATTCTGACAATAGGAATAACTGCAATTAGGGAAACACACTATAGGCAAGAGGGGGGGCTGGAATTTAATGGAGAAAACTGTCAAAAGAACCAAGGTATTGGGAGCAAATAATTAGAGGGCAAAAGGTAACAGAATGGGAAGAGGCCAAGAATTTAATCGGACTGCAGGCTAGAGATTTCCTTCTCTAACAAGGATTGATATCAGAGTACAGGCAAAGGGAAAGCAACAGGGTGATCCTAATCAAAAGACCAGCACTGGTAGAGTTTTAGTAGAATCTAGAACAGAAGCTGCTGTTAAAAAAGAATAATTAGTACAGCATACAAAATATTGCACAATAAGAATCAATCAGAGGCGGTTGGAAAGGATTGGGAAGAGAGATTGGCTAAGCAATTCAGAAAGAAACAATGGGAGGATATATGTATGTCTCACAAATATGCAACAAAATCTAGAAGATTTAGGATTTTTACTTGGAAATGTTTACATAGGCATTTTTATACCCCAAGTAGTCTCCAAAGAATTTTTCCTCAGGTATACAGCAAATGTTGGAGGTGTGATGGGGAAGAAAGAGGTCATTGGAAACATATTTTCTGGGAGTGTAATGAGTTGTCAGACTTTAAAGATTCCCTGCAGACTACTCTGTCAGAGATACTGAGTGAGGAAATTGGTGTAACTAAGGAAATTATTTTTTTGAGCTGTGATATAGAATCGGAATTGCCTAGACATAGTAAGGCCTTGCTTAGTCTAACTATGGTGGCTGCCAAAAAAGCAATTACTAGAAAATGTAAATGAAGATCTACACCAACTGTACTAGACATAGTGAATATAGTAATAGAGATAAAGCAACTGGAATTTGGATCTTTATAAAAGGGTAGGAGCAAATTACATAAAAATGGGAATTGTGGGAACAATACATGCAGAGGAGGAATGAGGTTTAAAAGAAGGCAGGATTCGAATGAGCTATGTTATGCTTGATTGACAGTGACTGGATAGGTTATAAATGATGTATAATGTTTGCAACTAAAATTATGGCAATATAGTTTGTTTTCATTTATATAAATATGTGATTGCCTATGTCACTCATGATATTTTAATAAAGATGTTTCCTGTTTAAAAAAAAAGTTGCGTGTGCACTCAAGTCACTACACCACAGGTACCAGTATTACTCTATCATAGTCAATGTGGGCTTTGATCGGAGACATACTTCGCTGGAATAAATGAAGAGGGACATTCTTGAACTCTCTCAATGTGTGTCTCAGGCAGGTGTGTGCCTTGCACTGAGAAGCATTCTACTTTCACCGGGGATGATGTCAGAGTACGAACAAAAGGCAGACAACTGACTAACAATTAGTTTCTGGTATCTTTCCAGGAGGATTCAAGATATGTCAGCATGGCAGGACATGGTTAACAAAGCTGCTTTGTAAAGGATGGTCTGCACTTGTCTCTCCTAGGCTTCAAAATGTTAGCTAAAACTTTATAACACCCCCTTAGACCCTTTTCTTAGGCAATGCCAAAAGTACAGTTTTGTACCTACCATAAATGTAGATGTTCGAGTATATACACTGCTGCAGTCATTACACTTGGGTTATCCTGCCGTCAGGTGGTTCCCCAGTCAGCCCGAGTTCCAAAGTCTTGGTCCGGCGTCGGTTGCTGTCGCTTCCTCCCTGATGTCATTGCGACAGGGGTATACAAGATGCAGCCGACGCCATATTCTTCAGTTTTTCTTGCCCCAGATGTCAGGTGCCCCTAAATAGGTAGGCAATTCCAATTGCTAATAAAACATACATAAGGAAAAGCAAAAAACAACTTACAGCTACCAGCAAATACTCCCCATAGGTAGTAAGGGTAGAAGACATTGGTACATGCCAGCCAGTAAGAGGGGAAGGAGGGAGGGTAACCTGTACTGCAGCAGTGTATATACTCAAACATCTACATTTATGGTAGGTACAAAACTGTACTATGTTCATCATATTACACTGCTGCAGTCATTACACTTGGGTAGAATCCCAAAGCTGAGGAAGGGTGGCTGGTTCTATAAGGCATTAGGGGTGGTTATAAGGCCCTGCAGCACTGCAGTGGCGAAGCCAGCTCTGGATTTAGAGTATAGAGGCAGATGGTAATGCTTGGTGAAGGTATGTACAGAACTCCAAGTTGCTGCTTCCAAAATATCCTTGGTAGGTACTCCCCTGAGGTAGGCAGTTGAAGTGACTGTTGCCCTGGTGGAGTGAGATCTAATGCTGCTAGAACAGGTTTTTCATGGTATGTGTAGCAGAAAAGTACAGTTTTGTACCTACCATAAATGTAGATGTCCGATAGATATGCAACTGCAGTCATAACATATGGGTTGTCCTGCCTCAGGCAGCCCTCGGTCGGCCGGATTCCAAAGTCTGGGTCCGACGTCGGCTGATGTCGCATTTCTCTCCGACGTCAGAGCGGCTGGAGTACATAAGCATCAGCCGACGCCATCTTCTTCAGTGATTCTTGCCCCAGATGCCAGGTGCCCTCCAAGGAAGGCTGTAATCAAATTGGAAGACAAAAACAGGTTTCCAGACAAATAAATAAGCAATAAACAGATACACCATAACAGATATCCCCAGCTAAGGATAACAGGGAGAGGAGTGGACCCAAGGCATAGAGGGGAAGGAGGGAGGGAAAGCCCGACTGCAGTTGCATATCTATCGGACATCTACATTTATGGTAGGTACAAAACTGTACTATGTCCTTCAAGAATGCAACTGTAGTCATAACATATGGGTTGAATACCATAGCTTAGCTGGGGGAGGTGGAATGCTCTAAGAAAAGGATGGTGTAGCTATCAATCCCTGCAGGACTGCCGAAGCAAAGCCTGCTCTGGATCTGGAATATAAAAGGAGGTTGTAGTGTTTGGAGAATGTATGCACGGAGCTCCATGTAGCAGCTTCTAGAATGTCTTTTGTAGGCACCCCTCAAGAATGCTGTAGAGGTGGCTGTAGCTCTGGTGGAGTGTGGTCTGACATTGGCTGGTACACTCTTTCCATGGAAGGAATAACAGAATCTGATGCAATGTCCAATCCATTTTGAAATAGTCTGTTTGGAAATTGCTTTCCCTTGTACTCCAGGGGCGTAAGCTACAAAAAGCTGATCAGACTTCCTACTGGTCTTGGTTCTGTCCAGGTAGTAGCGAAGTTGTCTGTGAATGTCCAAGGTATGCAACAGTCTCTTTCCCCTTTGTTCTCAGGATTGGGAAAGAAGGTAGGCAGGTGAATTGCTTGATTTAAAGAAACCCAAGATACCACTTTTGGCAGAAAGGTAGGGTTGGTTCGTAAGGAGACCCTGTCTCTGTGAAAGGTTATGAACGGTGGTATTGCCATTAGGGCCTGTAATTCTGAAACCCTTCTTGCTGAGGTAATTGCCAACAGGAAAGCTGTCTTCCATGACAGAAATTGTAAGTCCACAGAAGCTGCTGGCTCAAAGGGGGGTAGAGTCAGTTTTTCTAGGACGAAGTTGAGATCCCACGCTGGTACTGGAGCCTTTCTTGGTGGCTTTATATTCTTGATTCCCCTAAGGAATTGCCTTAACAAAGGATGTGAAAACACAGGTGGATCAGTGTTGTATCTAGCTGTGACAGCTGAAGCATGTATTTTTATGGAAGAATATGAGAGTCCATTCTGTAGCATATCTGCCAAATATTCCAGAATGAGTGGGATGTTCAGTAATGATGCATCATGACCCTTGCTGGTATTCCAAATGCTGAATCTCTTCCATTTTGCTGAGTAAACCTTTCTGGTGGATGGTCTTCGGGCTTCTGTTAGTATCTGCTGAACTTCCTTGGAGAGAGATAGATTGAGGTTATTCATGGGATCTCCCAAGCTGTTAGCTGCAGCGTCTGAATGTTGGGATGTACTGTCTTGAAGTTGTGTTGAGTCAAAAGCTGGGGCCATTGGGGAAGGGCCCACTTTTTGTTGTGACATATTCTCTGTAATAGTGGATACCAGTGTTGTCTTGGCCAGTCTGGAGCTATTAGGATCCCCTTGGGCTTCTCTGCTTTGATCTTTAGTAATACTGTGGTCATCAGTGGCAGAGGTGGGAATGCATGGATTTTTAGGAAGTTCCAGTTGAATGAGAAAGCATCTATTTTCCATGCTTGTGGATGATATGTCCTTGAACAGAACTTTTGTAGATGATGATTGAGGTGGGAGGCAAATAGGTCTACTTCTGGCCTGCCCCATGTCGAGGTGAGTCGTATGAATATTTCTGGATGTAACCTCCACTTGTGGGGGTCTAGGAAATTCCTGCTTAGGCTGTCCGCCAGCACATTGTCTTTGCCTGGAACAAACTGGGATTGCAGCTGTATGTTTAGGCTCAGTGATTTTTCCCAAAGATTCATTGTCAGTCTGCAAAGGGGGTAAGAATGGGTGCCCCCCTGCTTGTTTATGTACCACATCACAGTGGTGTTGTCTGTCCGTATTAGCAGGTGGCCTTGCTGAAGTTGTTGCGAAGGCCTCGATGGCATGCATTACTGCCAGCATTTCTTTTTGGTTGATATGCAGATGTGTTTCCTTTGGAGACCATTGTCCTTGAATACATCTGCCCTCCATGTGCGCCCCCCCATCCAAGGTCTGAGGCGTCTGTGGTCATGGTCTGTGTTATCTGAGGCTTTTTGAATGACATACCTGTGTTTGCCTGGCTTACCGAGGCCCACCATAGAAATTCCTTTTGTAGGCACGGAATGAGCGGTATGGTTGCCTCTAGGTTGTTGCTGTGTTGAGACCATAAGCTTTTTAGGTACCATTGAAGTTTTCTCATGTGTAGTCTTGCGAACCAGGAGAATGCAGGATGCCATGTAAACCAGGGCCTGTAGGAATTTCCTTGCAGTCATTTGGGTGAGCTTTGCTAAACCTTTGAAGTAATGAGTTAACTTCTTTTGCTTGTCTTCTGTCAGGTAAGCCATTTGAGAGGCTGTGTCTAGATTGGCTCCTAAGAAGGTTATTTGCTGGGATGGCTGTAGTCTTGACTTTTGGAAGCTGACTGTGTATCCCAGAGCCTGTAGCAATTGTATGACATAATTCAAGTTTTTTGTCAAAATCAGTTTGTCGTCCACTTGTATGAGGCAGTCGCCAGGTACGGGTAAATTTGGATCCCCTGGAGCCTGCAATGAGCAATTACTGAAGCCAGGCATTTCGTGAATACTCTGGGCGCAGTAGATAAGCCCAATGGCAATGCTGAGAATTGATAATGCTCTGGCCCTGCAAGAAATCCGAGGTATCTTCTGCAGCTGTGTCTGATAGGGACATGCAGGTATGCCTCCTTGAGGTCCAGAGTAATCAGCCAAGACCCCTTGCCCAGCATGGGAAGGAGTTGCTGTAGAGTCAGCATTTTGAACTTTGGTACTATGAGGAAAGTGTTTAATGCGGACAAATCTAATATTGGTCTCCATTGAGTTTCTTTTCTTGGAACAAGGAACAGTCTTGAATAAAACCCCTGGCCTTGTTCTTGTTGTGGAACTTTTTCTATTGCTTTGATGTGAGCAAGCAGAGAAATTTGCTTGATAGCCTCTGCTCTCTGGTTTTGTGGTAGGTTTGGCATGCCTTGTTTTCTTGGCAAGGTATGAAAGTGGAACCTGTAACCTTGGTCTATAATGTCCAAAAAACATTTGTCCTTTGTCAGTCTGTGCCAATTGTCTGAAAACAGAGAGAATTTTCCGCCCAAAGGAGTTTCTGTTTGCTCCTTGGTCAGCGGAAGTAGAGGAAAGTCATTGAGATTGTCCCTGTGGGGCAGGAGAAACCCCTGTGTCACTTCTTTGGTTTACTGGTTGCCATTGTCGTCCCCTGTAGGAACCTCTGTATTGTCCTCTTCCTCGGCCACGCCTGCTTTTGCCCCTTTGAAATCTTTCAGGATTAGGAAAGGACCAGTTTTTAGAAGGCCAATTCCTGCTGAATCTGGGTGGCTGAACCTGAAGGAAATCTTTGACTGTCTGAACTGACTTGGCTTTTTCCTCAACTGACTTTAACACATCTTTAGCATTAGCACCAAAAAGCTTGTTCTTTTCCAAGGGTGCATCAAGAAGTTTTGCCTTAACATGATCTGGTAGAGGTTGTTCTTTTAACCATGCATGTCTACGAATGACCGCCCCTGTCATAGCTGCCCTACATGAAGCTTCCAATGCATCATATCCACACTGTAGAAAGTGATTGCTAACTTGCTGAGAATTATGTACAGCCTCCTGCAAAGACTTCCTATCTAAAGGTTCAGGACAGGCCAATGTTTTCTGTAAATCATCTAACAGGTAATCCTGATATTGAAACATATGAAAGAGACAATTGAGAGCACTCATAGATAAAGTAGTGGAGGTGTAAACCTTCTTTCCCCATCTCTCTAATGACCTAGCTTCCCTGTTGGAAGGCAAAGGATTTTTGGAGGTGGTAGCTGAAACCCCTTTCGGTCCCTGTGAAATTGTTTCTAAATCAACAGCATGGGCTCTAAAGAAATGAGAATGTGTTTCTGGGACCTATAGTTTCTGTCAGGCTTGGCAGGAGCAGGAGGAAGAGTATCAGGGGTAACACTGGAGTCAGAGTATAGATCATCCAAAACATCAAGCACAGGAGGTATTAGCTAAGGGCCTGTGTTGGGGCTTTTTAAGGAAGGTTCGAAGGCGCTTTCTGGAATCAGAATATTCCTGGCCTTGCCACTTGAAATGTTCCCTCATGGAATGCAGAACTTCTCCAAAAGAGATATCCTCAGGAGGAGAGGCCGAGGGGATAGTCTCCTCTGCATCTGAGTCCTCATAGGTCTGAAAGGGCTCTTCCTGGCTATCGGAGTGAACAGAGTCCTCAGAATCTTCATCTGAAGGGAAAGGGTCAGAGGGTTCAACCCTGGGCCTCTTATCAGGAGGAGGCTGGGATCCTCTCTCAGGATGGGCCTGTGAACCTCTGATCATGGAAATTAAGTCTGCGGCCATAGTCATGATTTGTGTTTCAGGAGTAGGCTGAGGTAAGGCTTTAGCAGTAAGGTGCTTGGTCTTGCTGGCTGCCTTAGCACGTGTGTAGGCCTTGATAGACATGGACATGGGAGGCCTAGCAGCTCCACGTGCAGGAGTGACCTTATCCACAGCAATGGTCTCGGGCATTTCCTCGGTTTCAGTATCCGGAGGAAAATCAATAACTGGCGTCAGTGTGGTCTCCGGTATCGGTAATGCGGTGTCTTCGGTTCGGAGCGGTGAAATAACCGCCTCAGAGGGAACCGGGGCACTCGCGGTAGGTTTTGGCGTGGTGTCGGAGGAAGACGCGGGCAGAGGAAGTCGGTCCCGGTCTTTTCGTTTCTTAGGAGTCTGCGATGTCGGTAGTTCCGACGGCATTGTATAATTGAATTTTTTGCCGAAAAAGTCTTCAGCGAACTCCGCCCGGCGCCTTAGAGTGCGCTTGTTGAAGTGAGCACAGGCGGCACAGGCAGAGACGTCGTGGTCTGGGCCAAGGCAAGGAAGGCAGTAAGAGTGGAAATCCTTATGAGGTATTTGTTTACCACAAGACAAACAATTATTTACTTTTTCAGTAATTTCTGACATCGGCTGAGGCAAGAAAAGGTCCCCAACGGGGTACTTAGCTTTTTGTTGACTTCGGATTCGAAGAATACAGGAGCTGACCGACCGGCACTTGCGAACTGCTTCTGCTTCGGGCACCGCGCGGCAAGAAAGACTGAAGAAGATGGCGTCGGCTGATGCTTATGTACTCCAGCCGCTCTGACGTCGGAGAGAAATGCGACATCAGCCGACGTCGGACCCAGACTTTGGAATCCGGCCGACCGAGGGCTGCCTGAGGCAGGACAACCCATATGTCATGACTGCAGTTGCATTCTTGAAGGACATCGTATGCAATGTCCTATCCATTTTGAAATAGTCTTTTTTGAAATGGCCTTTCCCTGTGCTCCTGCAGCATATGCTACCAATAATTGCTCAGATTTTCTGGAAGTTTTGGTTTTGCCCAAGTAGAAGCTTAACTGCCTGTGAATGTCCAAAGAGTGCAGAAGTCTCTCCCCTTTATTCTGTGGTTTAGGATAAAACATTGGCAGGTGAATAGTTTGGTTTAGAGCCACACTGGATACCACCTTTGGCATAAAAGTAGGGTTAGTTCTTAAAGACACCCTGTCCTGGTGGAAAATGAGGAAAGGTTCCACTGCCATTAGTGCCTGTAATTCTGAAACTCTTCGTGCTGATGTTATTGCCAGGAGCAGAGCAGTTTTCCAAGAGATATATTTTAATTCTGCTGTGCTGGCTTGCTCAAATGGAGGTAAAGTTAGCAATTCCAAAACAAAGTTGAGGTCCCAAGTTGGAGTAGGTGCTCTACGGGGCAGTCTTATGTTTTTAGCCCTCTGAGGCACTGTTTTAACAGAGGATTAGAGAAAATTGGTGGATCCGTGTTGTAATGAGCAGAGATGGCAGAGGCGTGGATCTTGATGGATGAGAAAGAGAGTCCTTTGTCCAGCATTTCAGTTAAGTATTGTAGTATCTGAGGAATGTTTGGGACAAGAGGGTCGAGGCTGTGAGTTTGGTTCCAGGCACAGAATCACTTCCATTTATCCGTGTAGGTTTTCCTGGTACTAGGCCTTCTGGCCTCCAGAATGACATCCATAACAGCTTTGGAGAGAGGCATTGTTTGCTTGACTAAGGAATCTTCCATGCAGCTAGGTTTAAGGTCTTTAGCTGGCTGTGTAGTACTTGTTTGTTGTGCTGAGTCAGTAGATGTGGGATTTGAGGCAAAATCCAGGGTGGTTTTTGTGCTAAGCTCTTTAAGATTGGGTACCAGTGCTGGCGTGGCCAGTCTGGTGCAATCAGGATCATCTTTGTCTCTTCCTGCCTGGCTTTTATGAGTACCTTTGGCAGGAGAGGTAGAGGTGGGAAAGCGTATACTTGTAGATTCTCCCAGCTGAAAGAGAGGGCATCCACTTTCCATGCTTGTGGATGGTAACTCCTTGTGCAGAACTTTTGTAGCTGGCAGTTTATTGGGGATGCAAACAGATCCATCTCCGGGCTCCACCATTTCTGCGTTATCATTCTGAATATTTGTGGATTCAACTCCCATCCGTGGGGATCCATGATGTTTCTGCTTAGTTTGTCTGCCAGTGTGTTTTTGTCTCCTGGCAGGGTAGAGGTGGGAAAGCGTATACTTGTAGATTCTCCCAGCTGAAAGAGAGGGCATCCACTTTCCATGCTTGTGGACGGTAACTCCTTGTGCAGAATTTTTGTAGCTGGCAGTTTATTGGGGATGCAAACAGATCCATCTCCGGGCTCCACCATTTCTGCGTTATCATTCTGAATATTTGTGGATTCAACTCCCATCCGTGGGGATCCATGATGTTTCTGCTTAGTTTGTCTGCCAGTGTGTTTTTGTCTCCTGGCAGGAATTGTGCTTGCAGATAAACTTGCAGGCTTATAGCTGTGTTCCACAAGGTCATAGCTTGTCTGCATAGGGGATAGGAGTGAGTGCCCCCTTGCTTGTTTATGTACCATATAACTGTGGTGTTTAGTAGTAGCTGTCCTGGATGCAGTATGTCCTTGAAAGCTATAAGCGCATTTTGTACAGCTAGCATCTCTTTTTGATTGATGTGAAGATGCCTTTGTTCTGCAGGCCACGTGCCCTGAATATATTTTCCTGCCATGTGTGCTCCCCAGGCGTAATCCAATGCATTTGTTGTCAGTGTTTGCCTGGCTGTGGGTTGTGTAAAAGGCTGTCCCTTGTTGAGGTGACAAGCTTGAGCCCACCAACTCCTGTTGAAGGCAAGGGATTAGTGGTATAACTGTTTCCAAACTTTGACAGTGTTGAGACCATACATTCTTTAGGTACCATTGTAGTTTCCTCATATGCAGTCTGGCATATGAGATTAGTAGTATGCAAGATGCCATGTAACCCAAGGCCTGCAGAATTTTTCTTGCAGGGAGTTGGGTCTTCGTTGCCATCAACTGAAAGTATTGAGTTAGTTGTCCTTGTTTGTCTGGCGTGAGATAAGCCATCTGGGCCGTTGTGTTCAAGCTGGCACCCAGGAATATAATCTCTTGTGAGGGCACTAGTTTTGATTTCTTTTCGTTTACTGTGTACCCCAGGCAACTTAATAACTTTTTTACAAACGCCAGATGCTTTATAAGAATGTCCTTGCTCTCTGCTTGAATCAGGCAGTCGTCGAGGTATGGATAAATTTGAATTCCTTTCTGTCTGCAAAATGCAATTACTGGTGCCAGGCACTTTGTGAAGACCCTGGGCACATTAGATAAGCCAAAGGGCAGTGCAGAGAATTGGTAGTGCATTGAACCCGCTATAAAACTGAGGTATCTTCTCCAGTTTTTTCTGATAGGGACATGCAGGTATGCCTCTTTGAGGACCAAAGTCACGAGCCAAGCTTTCTTGTCCAGCATGGGAAGAAGCTGCTATAATGTCAACATTCTGAATTTCAGAACTTCCAGGTAAGTGTTTAGAGACGACAGATCCAGAATGGGCCTCCAGGCTTTGTCCTTTCTGGGTACCAGAAAGAGTCTTGAGTAAAATCCTTGACCTTTCTCCTGTGATGGTACCTTTTGAATAGTTCTCATATCCATGAGTGCTATAATTTGTTTTTGAGCCTCTGCCCATTGATTTGGTGGCAGGTTTGGCATTCCTTTTCACCTTAGCAGAGTGTGAAAGTGGAACCTGCAACCTTGAAATACAATGTTGAGGACCCATTTATATGGTTGGGCCCTGTCTTCCCCTTCTTTCTGGCCTGATGCAACCCATTGTTGAGGACTGTAAGTACCTTGTGTTTGACCTCTACCTCTTGGACGTCTGTATCTTCCCCTTTGAGGTCTGTCTGTAATTGGAAAGGACCAATCCTTAGTTGGCCAGTTTCTGCTAAATCTAGGAGGCTGAACCTGTAAGAAATCATTCACCGTTTGCATAGATTTTGCCTTATCCTCCATTTTCTTTAATACCTCTTCTGCCTTAACTCCAAATAACACATCCTGCTGCAAAGGTGCATCCAATAATTTTTCTTTAGCATGATCTGGTAACGTATGTTCTTTTAACCAAGCATGTCTTCTAATGACAGAGCCTGTAACTGCTGCTCTGCAGGAGGCCTCTAGAGAATCAAACCCACATTGCAAAGAATGCTTTCCCACTTGTTCAGCTGCATGCAATAAATCCTGCATTTCTTTAAAATTAGGAGGATCTGATTCTGGAAGCATTTTTTGTTTTAACTGAGACAGTAAAAATTGCTGATATTTTAGCATGTGAAACTGGCAATTTAAGGCTCTCATTGCTAAAGTTGCAGACGTATATACTTTCTTTCCCCATCTGTCTAATGCTCTGGAATCTCTGTCAGAGGGAACTGGATTCTTGGCTGATGAGGCCTTAACTCCTTTGGGTCCCTGAGAAATGGTTTCAGGGTCAGCTACAGCGCTTTTATACAGAAATTTATGTGAGTCAGGGACTCTGTAGCATCTGTCAGGTTTAACAGGAGTTGGAGGTAAGGAATCAGGATTTAAGCTGGATTCAGTATACACATCATCCACAATAACTAACACTGGCGGAATAGCAAGGGGTCTGTGTTGAGGTAATAAGAGGAAGTCTCTGAGCCTTTTCTTGGATTCTGAATAATCCTGGCCTTCCCAGTGGAAATGCTCCCTCATGGTGTGTAGGGTTTTCCCAAAGGAGTAGTCCTCAGGCGGTGAGGCTGATGGTATTGATTCCTCAGCATCAGAATCCTCATAAGGGGGTAAAGAGTATCCTAGGTCTGTGGATGAATCAGAAGAGATGGACACCTGATCGGATGAGTCATAGTCTGCATTCTGTCCAGGCCTTTTATCAGGAGGGGGATGGGACCCCCTGATCAGAGTGATTAGGTCTTCGGCCATTTTGAGCATTTGTTTCTTAGGCATGGAGGCCTGTCCTGGAGAATGCTGCATTTGCTTCTTTGACTTTAAAGGAGGCTTAGACTTAGCTGAGGGTTTAATGCTTAACTGAGTAGGTCTGAAGGCACCCTCTGTAGTTGTGGGTTGCTCAGCTACTCCGGATCCCTCTGAAAGGTTAGTCTCGGTAGGCTGAAGAACTTGTGTGTCCGAAGGCCCAGCCATCTCCATGTGGGAGTCAGAGGCGGCTTGAGGTTCTATAGAAGCGGTCGTCAGGTGCTGCGAAGGCGCCTCGCTGAAAACCGGAGAACCGGCGACTGGCCTAGAAGAGGCTTCGTCGTCAGTTTTGGGCCTCGGATGCCTATCCTTGTTCTTTGCGCTTTTTGTGTATTTCAGTCGTCGGAAGTTCCGATGGCATGGTATAACTGAATTTTCTACCAAAATAATGTTGGGCAAAATCAAACCGACGTTTAATAGTGTACTTGTCAAACCTAGCACAAAACCGACAACCAGTACGTTGTGGTCAGGGCCTAGGCATGGGATACAATAGGAATGGAAATCCTTATGAGGTATTTGCTTCCCACAAGAAATACAGTTATTAACTTTTACTGACATCGGTCTGAGGCAAGAAAAAGTTTCCCCAACGGGGTACTTCGCTTTGTAGAAGACTTTGGTTCTGGATTCGGAATGAAAATCTCAGGAGACGGCCGACCGGCACTTGCGAACTGCTTTTGCTTCGGGGAAACTGCGCGGCAAGAAAGACTGAAGAATATGGCGTTGGCTGCATCTTATATACCCCCTGTCGCAATGACGTCAGGGAGGAGGCGACAGCAACTGACGCCAGACCAAGACTTTGGAACTCGGGCCGACTGGGGAAACGCCTGACGGCAGGATAACCCAAGTGTAATGACTGCAGTAGTGTAATACGATGAACATCTGAAAAACCTACCAACATGGCAAATAAAATCCAAAGAAACCTAAAGGTGTTACTGCTCAATGCTAGGAGCCTAAACAAGAAAAAAGAGGCAAGGCAAAAAATACAGCCTTAATGGGCCCCAACAATATCCCAGTATGCCTCCTAAACAGCTTGAAACATGACCTAACAGTACCACTTAAGTCACTTTTCAACTATAGCCTCAAAACAGGCCTTGTACCACAAAAATGGAGGACTGCAACAGTTAATCCACTTCACACAAGGGTACATCATCAACTGGCTCCAGAAACTACAGACCTATTAGTCTGACTAGCTTAATATGCAAAGCCATGGAACAAGTTATCATTAAAATGATCAATAAAGACATAGGCAATATTCAGATATTGTACCCAACCCAGTTTAGCTTTGTCAAGGGGAAGGTCAAGCTTACTACACCTGATGGACTTCTTTCAGAAGGTCACCAAGGCAATGGATAAGGGGACAGCAGTGCATCCTGCCTACTTGGATCTGGCTAAGGCATTTGATACAGTATCCCACTTGGGTATAGTTGACAAACTCACCGAACTGGGCATGTATTCCTGCATAACTCACTGGATTGCCAGCTGGCTCACAAACAGGACTCAGGTAGTCAGGACTGGTGAGACCACCTCCACCAAGAGACCGATCACCAGCGGGGAACCTCAGGGGGTCATGCTGGGAATGTTCCAATCTGGCATCTACTTCTCAGAGGTAAAGGCTAATGCAAAGACCCTTTGGCTGACCAATTTCGCAGACGACTGCAAATTGAGAGCCATTATAAATTCTTCTCACAACACAAACACCTTACAAGAGGTTCTACACAGACAAATGACTGGTGCCAAATTCACAGATTAAAACTCAATGCCAAGAAATATATTACAATTTCCTTTAGGAAAACTGACACCTAGGCTAATAACTCGATTGACAAGACACCCCTAAGAGCTGACTCAGCAGTCAGCAATCTGGGAACATATGTTGACAGTAATCTGGCCTTTGACCAACATACAGCCAAAGTAGTAAGAAAATCATTCTATGTCACCCGGCTTACATGTAAGGGCAAGGCATCCAGATCCAAGGAAGTCATAGTGCCACTTTATTTGGCCCTCATCAAACCCATCATTGAGTATAATAGCCTCTTCGGCATGTACCTGACCAGACCATGCAAGAGCTGGAATGCCCACAAATGTTCCTTACCAGGAGAATCCTAGGTATTAACCCACTGTTCCATACAGAGCACCTTAAAGGCATAGCTCTACACTTGGTCTCCCACAGGTTACTGAAAGGCAATCTATGCCTGGCATACAAGGCATCCTCGGATCCCACTATGATCGAGGTTTGGAACATCCTCAAAACAAACAGCATCAGAACGACAAAATCCAAGGATTTAAATTTTGCTCATGACAAAAATAAGACATGTTGGCAAGACAGATGTGTGTCTCAGAGGATCCCCATGCTGCAGAACAGGCTCCCCATCCACGTGAAGCAGAGTCCATCCCCAACCCTATTTAAGCATAACCTTGACCAATGGAGAGGAAACTGGAAATTCACCCTGGGGCTGGCCCCTATATCGCTGACAGACAGAGGCAGACAGTAACACAAAAACTAACATAACCCCCCAACCTCTAGAAATTTCATAACTAACATACCCCCCTTCTAATAAGCGTCCATGACACATAGGGACACAGCTGGTTTGGGTTGCATGGCTAGGCTTATAAAAGCCCTGTTGGTCATTTGCCTAGTATATACCTATGAACAATTAGAAAATGCAAACAAACTGACAGCTGAACAAAGTAGAAAACATTTTCAGACTTTATAATGTGTACTGACAAATGGAACAAAATGAAGTAGCTATAGTCTTGCCTGCTTCTATGCAGTCAAACAGCATCACATGGGTCATGGAATGCTTAACAGAAAATTTCTAAAGGCTCACGGCTTCAACTTGTAAACATTCATCTTGTTAACTTTCTGCAAAAACTCTCCTCAGTGTAAGACTTACTATTTTATAGAGTTTTACAAGGTTGGATACATGTGATCTGCCAATTTATTTTCTGCATTTTTCTAATTCCATATAAACAGAAACGATTCAAAGACTACGAAACTAGCTAGGCTTGAATGGATGCACACCTCTTTTCAATGGGCACTGGCACCGAACAACATACACATACCTATGAGACAGCTGAATGGTATGTAGGAAGAGTACGCCATCTCGGGATTAAAAACCTTTTCCAGTTCCTCCAGTGCACTTAGATCACATGTATGTGTCACACCATCTGGAGAAGAAATTTCCACAAAGACTGAATCACCAGCACCGCCATTCTCAGAGCTGTTTGAAGCATTTAGCTTTGTGACCTAAAAGGGCAAAATTAAGCAAACTAAGAATTAAGTATATTAAGAAAAGTAACACAAAATTCCTTTGTTCAAAATATTAAATGCACAGAAACAACATTGCTACAATGCAACCCAAGTTCTGGAGCAAAATCCAAAGGTACTTGTTCTCCTTGTGGTCGTTGTTAAATAAAACCTGCAGTGATCCTTATGAAATTTCTATACATAACACTCCTCTAAACTTCTGCAACATGCACTGTTTTACAATGGTCATGACAGAATTATTAAATTACATTTAAGAAACAGTTTTTACACTACTCACATTTAAGTTTCAGTTTTCTTGCTGCCTATCTACCATAACTACAAGAAGCTGACTGAGGTATACTCTCCCTGGTGCAGCTAACCAGTAGGTCCCACCTACAAAAAGACATGCTGCAGTAAGGATGGTGAGGACAGTATAGTCCACGTAGAGTGCAGAAACAGTGAGTGAAGAGTTAATAGCAATAAAAATTACACACTGGGCTAAGAATACGACAGACATGACAAGATAAAAATCTGACAGACTGGTGTGTGGAAAGGAGGTTGCTGCTGCAATACTCACATCTAGGTTCTAATAAGGGAAGGAGATAATCAGAATGCTCCAAGAACAGAAGCAGCTGAATTTTAAGACAGCAAAAATGCATCTCGATTCTTATAATAAAAAAGAACAGAATTAAAGAAATATGACATATGCAAAAGGAAAAGCATCAGATGAGGACTGCTTAAGGTCAGATAGTCTGTTATATCTTTCCATAATGGCTTAGATGTTCACAAAGCACTAGAGATTTTCTGGGCCATTTCCATGCAGGATGCCTGCACTCAGGGAATCAAAGGAAATGCACATTTACACAACATGAGCTGAAGCTCTTAAGCAGTCCACATCTTTCTGACCAACTACTCCTCTTACACTGGACTAACCACTGACCCACACTGGACTAACTGGACTAACCACTGACCCAACACTGGACTAACAGCAGTATGTACAGACTGCCCTAGTGAAGATTGTGCCATAAGTGGCACACAATTTATCCAACCTTCTGGATTTAAACATATTTCATTTAAAAAGTGAACTAATCAGCAAAACATACCAGCAAAAATGAGACTTTCATTTATTTATTCATCCTTTGTTGACCGGGTTAGTCCCACTAGGCTAGTGGCCTCTTTCAGGGGAGACTGAGGTGATATTTCTAGTACAAGGAGAAATTTTGGCCAGGGCTTCTGGTAATTTCCCCTAATCTTTTCAACAGATGCTGTGGGATCTTTTGCACCCACCTCTGCTAGCACCAACTCGAGCATATGGGATCTTGGTTTAAAGTCTAATTTAAGGGAAGACACATTCAGAAGTGCAGCAATCCAATTAACTGCTTTGGGAATAAAGCTCACAAGCCTTCTGGTCTTCCAGCATTTTTCATCCACTCTCAAACTGACTCCTGAAGGCTACACTTCAAGATGCTGAACAGCAAAGTCTCAAGGACTCCTGCCATACTTCTCAAATGCCCAGATTTTCACTTCATATTTTTGGTCTGTTCCTCATAAAAGTTGCGGTTTTCTGGCAAATCACTGAGAATTGAAGTCACTAAATAACGTCATAGATTTGAATTTCATTCAGAGAATGCATACTAACACAAATCCTGGTATTCTAGAAACCTTCAAAGTTTAGAAGTGCAATATTTAAAATCTGTTCCTATTTTTGGGCCTTCGTCCCACCATTATTTTATGTTTTGTCCACATTTCTTTTGCTAAGAAGTTGAGTGGTATGACTCCCACTATTTCAGTGAAGCCAGCATTTGTAAAACTTAATTCCAACTCCTCAACAATAAGCAAAGATATCTTCTAAGAGGACAGTACCTATATTTGCTTTTGGGACAATGGCCAATTTCCATGACAATAAATTTATGTAAATTTAAATAATTCAACAGCATATCTGCCTGTGATCATGGTAAACAGTCTCTTAAAGGCATGTACATATTGTAAATAGAACTCATTATGCAAGTGAAATTGACGGATATATGGAAGATACTATATTTACTGTACAATTTTATACACAGCTCCTTTAGAGCCTAGGCCATGGCTGGAAAGGGTCACAACCAGTCCACTTAACCGGTTATCAAACTACAGCAAATAATAAAAAAACACCAGCTCTTCAGAAGAGAAAAAGTACAGTTGTGTACACTTACCATAAATGTAGATGTTCGAGTGTATTCACTGTTGCAGTCATTACATTTGGGTAATCCTTCTGGCAGGTTGCCCTCAGTCGGCCTGAATTCCAAAGTCTTGGGTCCTGCATCGGCTGCTGTCGTCCCTTCCCTGACGTCAGGTCGTCAGGGGTATAAAAGAAGGAGCCAAAGCCATTTTCTTCTGTTTTTCTTGCCCCAGATGTCAGATGCCACCTAAAAAGGTAGCCAAAATTTACATATATATAAAATTACATGCACCAATATAAACTTTGCCTTCATCTACAAACAAATACACCACATAGGTTGTATAAATCAGAGAAGGAAAGATAAGTTCCAGCAGAAAAAAGGGGGGATGGCGGGTGGCTAACCTGGACTACAACAGTGAATATACTCGATCATCTACATTTAGCAAGTGTACACAACTGTACTATGTTCTTCGTGTTTCACTGTTGCAGTCATTACATTTGGGTAGAGTCCCAAAGCTATGGTTGGGAGGCTGGAGCTAAACAGAATTAGGAGCGGCTATGAGGCCCTGCAGAACTGCAGTGGCAAAGCCTGCCCTGGGTTTACAGTAGAGTGGCAGATGATGGCGCTTTGTAAAGGTATGCACTGAACTCCAAGTAGCAGCCTCTAAAATGTCTTTGGTTGGTACTCCCCTGAGAAAGGCTGCTGAAGTGGCTGCAGCTCTGGTTGAATGTGGCCTAATGCCCTTAGGCACTGGCTTGCCATGTTGAAGATAGCAGAAACGAATGCAGTGGCCTATCCACTTTGAAATAGTCTGCTTTGAGATAGCCTTTCCTTGTGATCCTGCAGCATATGCCACTAGTAATTGCTCTGTCTTCCTGAAAGCTTTGGTTCTGTCCAAGTAGAATCTACGCTGTCTGTGTACGTCCAAGGAATGAAGAATTCTCTCCCCATTGTTCTGTGGATTTGGATAAAAAGTTGCCAGATGAATGGTTTGGTTAAGAGCCACACTGGACACTACTTTAGGCATAAATGTCGGGTTTGTCCTCAGAGAAACCCTGTCTGGATAAAACATGATAAAAGGTTCCACAGCCATGAGTGCCTGTAGCTCTGAAACTAGTCTTGCAGAAGTTGTCGCTAGGAGTAGAGCTGTTTTCCAAGATAAAAACTTTATATCATTAGTAGCAGTTGGCTCAAAAGGAGGCAGGGTGAGTTTTTCCAAGACATAGTTGAGGTCCCATGCAGGTATTGGTGATCTCCTTGGAGGCCTTAAATTTCTGGATCCTCTGAGGTACTGCTTTAATAAAGGATGAGAAAAGATTGGTGGCTCTGTATTGTAATGAGCCGAAATGGCAGAGGAATGAATTTTAATTGATGAAAAAGATAGGCCTTTGTCCAGCATCTCAGTTAAATATTGCAAAATCTGAGGAATATTTGGTACAGCTGTATCAGTTCCTTGTGTCTAGTTACAAGCACAGAATCTCTTCCATTTTCCAGCATAAGATTTTCTAGTACTAGGCCTTCTGGCTTCCAAAATGACATCCATCACAGCTTTACTGAGAGGTGCGTTTTGTATGACTGCATTATCCGCCATGCCGTCAGGTTTAAAGTCCTGAGTTGGCTGTGCAGGATCCGATTGTTTTGCTGGGACAGTAGATGGGGTATCTGAGGTAAGGTCCAAGCTGGGCATTGAGACAAATTCCTTAGGATTGGATACCAGTACTGGCGGAGCCAGTCTGGGGCAATCAGTATCATCTTTGGCTTCTCCTGTCTGACCTTTAGGAGTACCTTGGGGAGGAGTGGCAGTGGAGAAAAGGCATATAATGATAGGTTTTTCCGGCTGAAAGACAGAATGTCCATTTTCCATGCTTGTCCGAGATAAGTCCTTGTGCAGAATCTTTTTAGTTGGTAGTTGTGAGGGGAGGCAAATAGATCTATGTCTGGGTATCCCCATTTCCTTGTTATCATGCTGAAGATTTGTGGATCCAGCTGCCACTTGTGGGGATCCATGAGGTTTCTGCTTAGTTCGTCTGCCAGAGTATTTTCCTTTCCTGGCAGGAATTGTGCCTGGAGATGTACTTGGTAAGTCAATGCTGTGTCCCACAAAGTCATGGCTAGTCTGCAAAGGGGGTAAGAATGTGTGCCCCCCTGCTTGTTTATATACCACTTGACCGTGGTGTTGTCTGTCTTTATCAATAGTTGCCCCGGATGAAGTAGGTCCTTGAAGGCTGTCAGGGCATTTTGAACAGCTAGCATCTCTTTTTGACTGATATGTAGATGCATTTGGTTTGAGGACCATGTGCCCTGAATGCATCTTCCTACCATGTGGGCCCCCCAGGCATAATCTGATGCATCCGTTGTTAGTGTCTGCCTGACTGGGGGCAATGTGAATGGCTGTCCCTTGTTCTGGTAACAGGCCTTCGCCCACCACTGAAACTCCTGTTGCAGGCAGGGAATGAAAGTAATCATTGCTTCCAGGCTGTGGCAAGGAATGAGAGTAATCATTGCTTCCAGGCTGTGGCAATGTTGAGTCCAAACACTTTTTAGGTACCATTGAAGTTTCCTCATATGCAGTCTTGCATATGGAATTAGTAGAATGCAGGATGCCATGAAGCCCAAAGCCTGCAGAATTTTTCTTGCAGATAACTGGGCCTGTGTTGCCAACATCTTGAAATAGGTAGTCAATTGCCTTTGTTTGTCTGGCGTGAGATAAGCCATCTGGGCAGTTGTATTTAAGCTTGCACCCAGGAATATTATCTCTTGAGAGGGTACTAGTTTTGATTTCTTTTCGTTGACTGTATACCCTAGGCATGTTAGAAGTCTTTTCACAAAAGCCAGATGCTGTAGAAGAATGTCCTTATTCTCTGCTTGAATTAGACAGTCGTCCAAGTAAGGACATATTTGTATTCCTCTTTGTCTGCAGAATGCAATTAGTGGTACCAGGCACTTTGTAAAGACCCTGGGCACAGTAGATAAGCCAAAGGGCAGTGCAGAGAATTGGTAATGCATTGAGCCAGCCTTGAATCTGAGGTATCTTCTGCATGATTGTCTGATTGGGACATGCAGGTATGCCTCTTTTAGGTCTAAAGTCACAAGCCAAACATTCTTGCCCAGCATGGGCAGAAGCTGCTGCAAAGTTAACATTTAGAATTTTGGTATATCCAGGAATGTGTTCAGAATAGATAGGTCCAGTATTGGTCTCCAGGCCTTGTCCTTTCTGGGTACCAAGAACAGTTTTGAGTAAAATCCTTGTCCCTGCTCTTGCTGTGGTACTTGTTGAATGGCTCCCATGTCCATGAGAGATGAGACTTGATTTTGTGCCTCTGCCCATTGATTTTTTGGCAGATCTGGCCAGCTGTTTGCCTTTGGCAGGGTATGGAAATGGAACTTGTAGCCTTGTGACACTATGTTTAGAACCCACTTGTCCTGGGTTATAATGTGCCAATTTTGAGAAAAAAGTGCCAATTTTCCCCCTAAGGGTGCTGCCAGGAGATAAGTACTTGGTGCAGGCAGGGGGAAGTCATTGGGACTGTTTCCTTTAATGATCTGTCTTCTCCAACTTGCTTTGACCTGTATGAACCTTGCACCTGGGATCTGCCTCTAGGGCATCTGGATCTGCCCCTTTGAGGTTTGTCTGACACAGGAAAGGACCAGTTCTTTGTAGGCCAGTGTCTACTAAACCTAGGTGGCTGTACTTATAAAAAATCTTTGACAGTTTGTATAGATTTAGCTTTGTCCTCCATTTTCTTTAACACCTCTTCTGCCTTAACACCAAACAAAGTATCATGCTGTAAAGGTGCATCTAATAATTTAACTTAAACTTCCTTTAACCAAGCATGCCTCCTAATTACAAAACCCGTAACTGCGGCCCTGCAGGAGGCCTCCAAAGAATCAAAAGCACATTGCAAAGTATGCTTTCCAACTTGTTCAGCTGCATGCAATAAATCCTGCATTTCTTTGTTTTCTGCACATTCGGAGTTTAACAACATTTTCTGTTTAAGCAATGCCATGACATGTCGCTGACATTTGAGCATATGAAACTGACAATTTAAGGCCCTTATAGCCATGGTAGCAGATGTGCAAACCTTTTTTCCCCATCTATCCAGTGCCCTAGAATCTCTGTCAGAGGGGATAGGGTTTTTTGCAGTGGAAGCCTTAGCTCCTTTGGGACCCTGTGAAATAGTCTCTGGGTCTGCAGCAGGGTTTTTAAAAAGGAATTTATGAGAGTCAGGAACCCTGTAATATCTATCAGGCTTAACAGGAACTGGAGGTAAGGAGTCAGGAGTAAGACTAGACTCCGAACACATAATCTACAATGTCTAACACAGGTGGAATGGCTAGAGGCCTGTGTTGAGGAAGTAAAAGGAAATCTCTGAGCCTCTTTTCAGATTCTGAAAAATATTGGCTCTCCCAGTGGAAATGCTCCCTCATGGTATGCAAGGTTTCCCCAAAAGAATAGTCCTCTGGAGGAGAAGCTGAAGGTATAGATTCTTCAGCATCAGAATCCTCATAGGGGGGGGAAGAGAATATTCCTGATCAGAAGAGGAATCACAACAAATAGAAACCTGATCTGAAGATTCAGAGTCAGTCTCTTGCCTAGGCCTCTTATCAGGAGGGGGATGGGAACCCCTGAAAAAGGTAATCAAGTCTTCGGCCATTTTGAGCATCTGTTTTTTGGGGATAGAGGCCTGTCCACGTGGCTCTTGAGTTTGTTCCTTTGCTTTAGAAGGTGCTTTAGTCTTTGCCTTTGAAGCTGAAGTCGGTTTAATGTAAAGATGTTTAGGTATGAATACACCCTCAGAAGCCGGTGCCTGCTCAGCGGCTCCGGACCCATCTGAGGGAATAGTATCTGAGGCTCTAATATCTTGAGTTTCCAGCAGACTCCAAGTGGGAGTCGGTAGCGGCCTGCGACTCAAAAGTAGCGGGCGTCAGGGGCTGCGAAAGTGCCTCACTGAGAGCCGGCGACTGGCTTAGGAGAAGCTTTGTCGTCGGTTTTGGGCCTCGGTTGTTTATCTCTCTCCTTTTCTTTGTGAACTCCGGTAGTCGGATGGCTATCTGATGACATTTCTAGATAATTAAACCGACGTCCAAAATAGCTTAAAGCAAAATCATACCAATGCTTAATAGTGCATTGGTTAAATCTAGCACAAAACCCACAACCAGAAACATTGTGATCAGGGCCTAGGCAAGGAATACAGTAAGAGTGAAAGTCCTTATGAGTTATTTGCTTTCTACAAGAAATACAATTATTTACTTTTTCTGACATCGGTCTGGAGCAAGAAAAAAGTTTCCCCAACGGGGTATTTAGCTTTATTGACGACTTTGGATCTGAAATTCGAACACGAAAATCTCAGGAGTCGGCCGACCGGCACTTGCGAACTGCTTCTGCTTCGGGCACCGCGCGGCAAGAAAGACTGAAGAAAATGGCGTTGGCTCCTTCTTTTATATCCCTGACGACCTGATGTCAGGGAAGGGGCAACAGCAGCCGACGCAGGACCCAAGACTTTGGAATTCAGGCCGACTGAAGGCAACCTGCCAGCAGGATTACCCAAATGTAATGACTGCAACAGTGAAACATGAAGAACATCAGGGAAACTATTCTCCAGCCACCGGTAATGCTTACCTCCTCTCGCAGACAATGAAGTACAGAAAAGACCCTGAAGAACTGGTCAAGTGTTTCAGTCATGTGCTGCTGAACCATCTCTCGCCCAATTCGCAGACATACGAGGGCCATCAAACTAATGGTCTTCACACAAAGTGCAGTACGGCCTTGAAACCCATTTGGGAACCTAAAATTATAAAGACAACCTCATCAAATGCTGGAATCCAGAAATGCAGCAGAGAAAAGAAAAGTCTGTTTTTGGTAACTAGGCAAGTATAACTACACAATTATGTCCCTCCCCAACAGACAGTTAAATACAATTCAATTAAAGTTAAATCCAGTCCTTAATTATCCAGTTGTACAGGATTATGTTTGCTCAGACTCGTTTCTCTACTAAACAAGTCTGAAGAATTTTGCCTCTTCTGGTTGAATATTTTACATCTTACAAATTAACAAAGTAAAATGTCAGCTCTTAGATCTATGATCAGAAAGCTTTCAAAAATTGCTCTTCTCTGATATCAGGCTGATTAGTTACAGCATTCAGATCTAGCAGTAAATATAAGGATTAAATGCCAGCATGAATATCCAAGTAAATGCAATGATTAAATGCCAGCATGAATGCACCATTGCAGTTTGGATGGCTGCCAGCTCATCCACCACTAGCACTCCTCACTCAGTCTGTTATTACTCTGTCCACTCAAGAATAACAAGCTTGATGATCTACAAAATAGTAGATCCTACAGCCATTCAAACTTACTACTGACTGCCAACAAAACTGTATTTTTTTCCTCTTGTGAGACTACATGACCTGCTAAAGTGGCTTCTCCTTCCTCCATTCAATTGACCCACTTGTTCCTCCACTGGACTGACAGTCCTCTGGTAGATTCAATCCACAGAGGAGGTTAGAGTCCGGTGTTGGAGAGCAGGCTATTTTGCCACTCCTGCTGACTGTCCTAGTCCTGCCTCCTCATCAGCCTGAGTGCTTCACAACTGTTTTCTCTGGCAGTGCATGTAAGCTACAGTGCATGAGAGCAACCTCCTGGCTAAGCAGCTTCCTGCTGTGTAACATGCACACACCAGGCTCCTTGTATGCAATACACCTGGACTTCTGCAGGTGCTATCAATACAGTGAGAGCAGAGCTGCCCTCCTCCCCTCAGGATGGGTGAGCTAGCATCAGATGCTTACTCCTCTCCTTTCCTGCCCAGTCCCTCCAGCACCTGTGCTGATACTGAAATACAGATTATCTAGAATGCAGTCAATGCTTTATCCACCTGGACCATGGGGCCAGGAAACAACTTTACATAGCTTTACTTTTAATCGACAGCTGCTCCCCAACATTGGTGCTGCTGCCATGATGGTCTCTGCAGAATACGACTTGTAATGATAGTTCATTCCTAGACTCAAACAACTCTTCAGAGTGGTAATTAAAACAGGTATTATGTGAGATACTTATTATAAACAACTGGTATGCTCTCAACATAGCAGTTGATCTAATAGGGGATGCCTCCATGATAAAATCCAATGGTTGAATTCATCCTTTCCACAAATCAGCATTCCATAAATGTCTCTTGAAAGATTCCACAACTGTTGGTATAGATGCATCTGAGATGTCATGTGATGATTCACCTAACTCAGGAGACTACCAGTTTGCTCCCACCTAGCCACTAGTAAATCAAAGAAAATTTGACAGCTACAGCTAAAGTTGAACAGAGAGGGCAATCCACACATCGAGGAACAGCAGAAGAGTTATTTGCGACTCATCAAGTAAAGCCCCCCTCATTTGATACAAAAATAATCTGTTACAATACTGGGACCCTACTACATGAGATGCATTGCTGGGTTGAATCCAAGCCAGTAAACCACATGGGTGGAAAGAACAATAGTACACAGCCTAGGAATACAGCAGTACTCTTGAAATTAGCATGGAGACAGCCATGCCCCTAATGGAATGGTCTTTGACCACAAAGTTTAACAGTAAGCGTGAGTTATCTGATGGCAGGTGATGACAAAGCTAGCAATCCACTTGGAAAAGGTCCATTTGTACTTGTGAGCCTTCCTTATTGACAGCAAATATAATGATCACTTGTCATGCAACTGATTCTGGTAAAACCTGAGCTGACAGGGCACTTCTGGAGTGTAAAGGGTTCTTCCCCCCAAATACATCTTCTCCAGCAACTGGTTTAGGGACAAATCAGAAACCTTTTAACAGGAATACACATGACCAGACTCTGTTCCATGAACAGAGGTACACGATTCTAAACACATGCAAGCAGAGGTTACAGCCACCAGGAAAAACAATGTTAAACCTACATGCTCGAGGGGCAGATGCATATACCTGTTAAACATGGACCTCATATTCCACAGAAGGACAGCATGAAGCAAAAGCATGCTGAGAAATACTTTCCCAGTTAGTGCTGGGCCAAAATCCTGTCCTCCACAAGGCTAGAAGTAGCTAACTAATACCATGTACCCTACACATGTGGACAAAAAAAAAAAGAAAGGCTGTTTTCCATGACAAAAATTTTAGATATGCAGTTGCGGCAGGCTCAAAAGGCTTGGAGAACCACAGTAAGGTCCCACGGGGGAATAGGATCTTTGACCGGAGGGCGTAGCAAAAAAGTGCCTTTGATAAAAACTTTACACAGTTTGGAAGATGCTAAGGGTGCAGAATTCTCACCCACATGAAAATGGGAAATGGCAGCCAAATGAACTTTGACAGTAGAAGAACTAGTTCTGTGCTGGAAAATATCAGCTAGGAAATCAAGAATATTGGAAATAGGAGCCGTGAAAGGATCTAAACTCCTCTGAGAGGCCCAGAAAGAAAAATGCTGCCATTTGCTGCGATAAACCTTTCTGGTCGAAGACTTATGAGCAGCTACCAAAATAGATCTAATGGAGGAAGATAATCCGGGAGTCCTAGCAATTACGGGAACTGGAGCAGCCAAGCCGTGAGCTTCAGGCTGTCCAGACTCAGATGAGGCACCCACGAGGGGTGTGAAATCAAATCCTGAATGGGATCTAGGATCCAAGGTGGAGCCAGAAGGTGAGACCAAAGGAAGGGAAACCATACCTGGCGAGGCCAGAATGGGGCAATGAGGATCACCTTGCTCCCCATTCGACAAGCTTTCTGCAGAAACCTCGGAATGACAGGTACTGGCAGGTAAGCATACAGAAGACTGGAAGGCCAAGCATGAACTACAGCGTCTCTGGGGGACTCCCTCCTGCAGCGGGTTCAGAGCGAAAAACTTACTGCACTTCGTGTTGGAAGGAGATGTGAAGAGATTGCAGCAAGGTTGACCCCACTCGTTGAAGATCTGCTCTGCTACTGACAGATTCAGAGACCACTCGTAAGGCATCAGAATGGTCAGACTTAGCCTGTCCGCTAGGATGTTGGAATGTCCTGGAATGTGCTTTGTAATGAGAAAGCGACCAGTGGAGATCGCCCATTTCCACACTCTCATGGCCTCGCAACAAAGGGGGTAAGATCTGGTCCCTCCCTGTTTGTTTATATACCAGACTACTGACATGTTGTCTGACTGAATGGCAATTGTCCCCAGAGGAAAAAAGGCATGAAGGGCCTCCAACGCTGGAAAGACCACCCCCATCTCTATGAAACTGATATGCAAGCTGGTCTCTATGGGGGACCACAGGCCTTGGACTGTCCTGCCCAAAAAATGCCCCCCCCACCCAAGTTGGGAGGCATCCATGGTCACTGTGGTTTGGGCAGGGGCTGGAACAAAGTGTCGTCCCTCCAAAATGTCCGGAGAGCTCATCCACCACATGAGGGACAACCGACACACTCGACTTAGGTGGACAGGATATGCCAATGGCAGTTCCAACAGGGACCATTGAACTGCTAGAGTCCACTGAAGAATCCGCATGTGCAGCCGAGAACATGGAAGAAGAGTTATGGTCACCGACATCGAGCCTACGGCACTCAACACTGATTCCGCCATTGGGAGGTGGGAACAGTACATTAGGGAGACATGCATCCTGAGGTTTTGAACTCTCTCCGAGGTCAGGAATATTTTGCACTGAAAAGTATCTATCCTGGCCCTAAATACAGTCTATCATCTGTACAGGATCTAGGAGAGACTTCGATGTGTTGATTGTGATGCCCAAACTCAGGGCAAGTGTCAGAAAGTAATCACTGGTTTGGGAAAGTAGATGCCTGGTGGGAGCAGTGAGGAGCCAATCGCTCAGGTACGGATAGACCTGAATCCCCTGAAGCCTCAGGTGAGCAGCTACAACCGTCATCCCTTTGGTATACACCCTGGGGACTGTGGTGAGACCAAAGGGTAGGGCTCAAAATTGATAATGATTAGCTCCTAGCCAAAAGCGGAGGAACCTCCTGGAGCTTCTGTGCATTTTTATGTGATAGTAAGCATCCTGGAGGTCTAACGAGCCCATCCAGTCACTCTCTTGCAGGTACGGCATGATGGACTGCAGCGTGACCATCCGGGAATTCTCTTTGGCAACAGAAAGGTTCAGGGTAGAGAGGTCCAGAATGGGCCTTGAGTCCCCTGCTTTCTTTGGCACCAAAAAGAACTTGGAGTAGAAGCCCGATCCGAACTGATCTGGGAGGACGGTTTTGATGGCTCGTTTTACTAGCAGCTTGGAAATGTCCTGTGCTGCTGCCTCCCTTTGCGTGGGTGTAACATCAGGGAAGTGTCTGGGAGATATGGGGTAACGCACGAAGGGGACAGAATATTCTCTGGATATGATTTGAAGCACCCAGTGGTCCCGTTGATATGGACTCTCATGCCACTGGGTGCAAGGACAATCGTCTCCTGACTGCCTCCAAAGTAGTGCAGCCGGGCAACCCCTAAGGGTTGCTGCCCAGGTCTGTCCGAAAACGGTTCTCGACATCCGAAGTTCCACGGACCCCCCCCCCCCCTCTGCCTCTGGGCCGGCATCCAGAGGAAGAGCCCAGACTGTCCCGGGAATACTGAGACTTCCGGAACCACATCTTCTTTTGCCCTCTCTGGTTCCAGGAAAAAGACCTTGGAGGGTTAGAGAAGTAGATTCTGACAGCAGACAGTGTTCTTCCCATCCTTCTCACTCTGGACTAGTGTCTCCTTGATGGTCTTACCGAAACGTATAGAGCAGTCATAAGGGGCACTGGCAAAAGACACCTTAAAGGGTTCAGAAAACTGACACAACCTGAGCCAGCCATTAAGCCTCATAGACATGCCAAACCCAGCTGCCCTAGCTACTCCTTCCATTGCATGGGAGAGGAGTCGTCGCATGGATGTATTTGATACTGCTTTTAGAGTGCCCATTTTCACGGAGAATGAAGCCTTGTCCTCCTGCGACATGGACTTGGGTGGAGACTCCTCCAGCTCCTTTACTAGGTCACGCTGGAGTCTAGTGATATGGGCCAAGTAATTCAGCTCCCTGATCAAAAAGGTAGCTGAAGCATACACCTGCTTCCCTAGGCAGTCCATCATCCGTGACTCCCGGTCAGGAGGGAGGGCCAAGGAACTCTTCTGAGCAAGTTCCTTCTTAATGGCTGCTGCCATCACCATGGCGCCCACAGGTCCACAGGGGAGCCCTTATTCCGGGATGGCCTGTCAATGGGGGGGGCGTTAAATTTTTATCAGGTCGCTTGGGGATAGGCTCCACAATGTCCAGTTCCTTCCATGCCCATGAGGTGATCAAATGCACAAAAGGATCCACGGGACGGGACAATCAGGAAGTAGATGGGCCCGTGCCGAAAGCCTCCAGGAATACACTCATCAGAAGAGGGCTTGGGGGCAGAACAACCTCCCCGCTGGTGTAAGATCTCCATGATGTCTCCAAAGGAGACACCTCAGGAGGTGATCTTGGGGAACCCTCTCCATCATCTAAATCTGTGTCCTCGGTGAGGGACTCAGGGGAGTCCAAGTGCCTCCTCTTGCAACTATGCTTGTGAGGCGCATCTCCAGTGGGGCTCTCAGGAGTGCGCTCGCAAGCCATCTGTTCCTCAGTGGGAACCGTCTGGGGCTCTTCGAGCGCGGGCTGCCTCTCTAGTAAGACAATGGGGACCATAGACAGAGCCGAGGGGGTCTGGGAGGAGTCCGAGGGGGCAGTGAGGGGTCTCGATCCAACGGAGATGACCCTTTCTACCACATCGAATGCCGAAAGAGAGTGGACCTCCTGGGAAGCTAATAAGAATGCCGGTTTCTCTGGGCCCAATGTGAGAATTGGAGCTGGTCCCGAAGTTGACAGAGCTCCGAGGAAGGGGACGTGGCCCGATAACGTCAGAGCGGATGGAAAAGGGCCCACTCCCTCGGATCCGATACTCAAGCTCTCGAGAGTGGGTCGGATCCGAGACGCTCCGGGCAGCTGTCGGCGTCGAGGCAACAAGTACTGTCGGCGCAGACCCCCTGAACAAGGCCAGCCTTGAACAGAGTACTCCAAAGCCAAAGGTCGGATCAGGGAAGGAGAAATGGGTTGAAAGAAAGGAAGCGAGCTCTTCCCTCCAGAGGGAGGGGGGCTGGTAAGAACCCCATTTGGATCTGTGTATGGATAAAGCGCCTCGTCAGCTTATCCAGCTCCATATCTGATGAGGAGTGGGTTGACGAGGTCATGGACTCCGACCTGGCGGGTCGGGGAACCGAGGCTTGGGAGACTGGGCATGCCTCCTCCGGTTCTGGGGAGAACCTCAGAGACCGGAGCTGAGGGGAGTCAAGGATCTGTGCTGACTTGCTCGGAGAAGCGAGGTCCGAGGACCTCTTCCTCTTTTCCTTTGTCTTCGACTCTCTCTCCCTCTCCTCTGCTCCGCTACCACAGGCTTAGATGCAGAAGTTTGAGTCCCAGCCTGGGAGGGAGGAGAGGCCAGAGGAAGAGAAGATAGAGAGGCAGTCACAGCAGCCGCTGTGACGGAAGCTGAAGATGAGGAAGGAGGATCGGTAGAAGGATGAAGACCTTTGAGGGCCAACTTGGCCTTATCCTTTAATGCTCGGGGGGTTGATCCCCGCACAAATGGAGCAATCCACACTAAGGTGGGCCACACCTAAGCACCATACACACACACACATACACAGTGTGTGGCCATCCACTGGGGACAGCTTATGGCCACACTCTGTGAAGCGCTAGTCTTTCAGCCAACCTGAAAGAAAGAAAGAAAACCTTAAAAAAGACAGGCAAAAAACTTTAACTACAACACAAATACACTACACTCAGCATGCTAGTCTATAGACAACACTGAGGGGGGGAGGGTCACTAGAGAACAAACTACTCCATTTACCTAAATCAGACTAACACTCAACGCCAAAGCGATGGGAGGTGAGAAGGGGTAACTAAACTAACCTAGATCGATGAAAATGAATGTTTTAAACTTACAGCAGTGAAATAGCCCACTGCTAGCTGGAGTTCTGAAGACACGATGCATAAGCAAATTGCAGCAAACGAGATCTGGGTATGGAAGGCAGTGGAGGTGTATTATGGGTAAGGGGAGGAGTCTGGATGCTGGTAATATTTGCTGGCTCGGATCCGTATTCCGTATTCCCACCGGCTGAAGACCAAATGAAGTAAACTACTTCAGATATAAGTTTCAACAAATTTAGAAAGGCTTCCCCTTAAAGGCACAGGCATGCAAAACAGAAAGCTTCTTAGCAGTTTTATTAGCACAATACACAAAAAAGACTACAGGATGAAATGTGCTTCCATGAGTAGCAAACAACCAGCTTCTAGAGTCCCTTATTTCTGGAGGAACAGAACCACACAGTCCCTGAAACAGCTCCAAGAAAACACAGAGAAATGGCTAACACCTAACACAGGTCCATGAAATCTTTCATTTTCCCCTGGGAAATTAAATACTAATGCTCCATCCTTGTCTACAGCCATAGGCAGACATGCATCACTTCTTTATGTGGGGAGTGTGATTACATACCCCGTTGCTATGCGGGGAGTGTGATTACATACCCCATTGCTTGTTTAGATACCGCAAGAGTGATCACTTGCTCAAATGAATAAAGGGAGGTCCTAGATGCCACTCTCACTCCAAGGACTTTATAGAGGCAGGAAGACTGCTCACAGCTCCAAATGGCAAATGTGGAGCCTCCTGTCCAGTGAGGGCTATACCCTTTCTACTTTGCAGGAGCCCAACCAGTCTCTCTACCATGAAAGCAAAGTGCCCAGTGCTTACAATCAGTTTGGCTGCAGGAAGGTTCCCCACAAGGTTGGTGGGAAATGTCTTCCATTTCAAACTCTGACAGGGTTCTGACACCAGAGGATGAAGTATGAGCAAACAAGGTTCTCCAACAACTAACTAAAAAAAGAACTTTGCAAACTGGATCCAAACAAAGCACAGGGGGGAAACGGAATTAGACCAGAGAACACTTCAGCAAGAACTTACAGTACCACTATATCTGTTATTTACTGCGCAATATAAATATGGTGAGATTCTTCAAGAATGGAGGCGTGGGCTAATTAAACCTGTCTTTAAGGGAAAAGGGAGTAGGACAAACCCAGAATCATACAGATCCTTAAGTCTACTTTCATGTTGTGGAAATATAATGGAGAAGGTAATATTGAATGGGTTATTGCCAGAACTGGATAGGTCGGGACTTGAAACCATATATCAGCAGGCATATGTTGAAAATAGATCTATTACCACCTGTAACTATGTTCTACAACAATATAAAAGTCTGTGAATGAAAAATTGTGTTGTGATGTAATTTATATAGATTTAACTTCAGCATTTGACAGGATCATGCACAAAACACTGATCAATACATTAGTGCAACTAGGTATTGATGCACTCTTGATAAGATGGATAGCTGCATGGCTTACAACTAGGACATGGTAAGCGTCGTATAGCAATTGGACAGGTGAAATTCTTCGTTATAGTCAGGGTGTCACACAGGGCTCTGTCCTAGGCCTTAACTTGTTTAGACTGTATCTTTCAGACCTTTTTATCTGAGATGTACTACTGTCTATATGCAGATGACCTGAAATTGAGTAAGCTGATTACATGTGTTACAGATAAGGCATGTCTGCAAAAGAACTTGACTAATTTGACCATTTGGGCATTGAAGAATAATATACTGATAAATACATCAAAAACTAAGCATACAAGATTTCTGAGAACTAAATTGAAAGGTGAATATTTAATACCGCACACAGTAACTGAAACTGTAGATTAATGTAAGGAGCTGTGCATATGGGTAGATCAAGCTTTGAGTTTGTCTAATCATTCCAACAGATAGTTATATAACTATAGGCTGTATAAAAAGATTTAAGTGTCTAGGAAATCAGAAATGATTCATTGTTTGTCAGTTAAATTAGACCCAAACTTGAGTACAGAATAACATGGAAACCTTATATAAGAAAACAAGCATGAGTGAACTGGAAAGAGTACAACAGAAATATACCAAAGGCATTCATGGATGTGAAAATATCTGAATTTGTACAGTGTCTCTTACAAATATCGAAGAGAACTTATTCAGATATATAAGAGCATTTAGAGACAACTATCTCTGGGAATGTTTGGGGTTATCAAAAAGTACTACAGCCATCAGACAACCTATGTAGAAGTGTACTAATTGGTTCTCCGAGAGCAGCTGATGCATGGAACAGACTACCAAATTACATTAAAGCAAGTACTAGTTTAAATATTTTTAACAGCAGCCTGGGCACTTATTATGGGAACAAGCGTTTTGGTATATTGGCAGGCTAGAAGGGCATTAATTCCTGTGCTTGATGTATGTAACTAACAACTTACAATCCAATGTAACACTAGTATCCTGAGGCATGCAAATGTTCCCTTGAAGTGTGCAACAGTTAAACACAGAAGGTACCAGAGGAACTGAGCCAGTATCCTCTCGTACAGTCTTACCCCACAATGACAAAGCCATAACTTCCTGGGCCAATCAGCACTGGAAAGAGTTTCCCTCTATGCTTATGAAGGCTATTCTTTGTTAAGAGAAAACAGTTCTCCTAGCTAATAACCACTCCGAGTGAACGCAGACATGCACAGCACAAGTCTTTGGACTGAGTCACCTGGAACTGTAGTAAGGGAGCACACAAAAGTCCTTCTACTACAGTTATCTTGCTACCACAACAATCTTGCAGAAAGACCCAACTGGCAACACTTCACAGATGGAGCAATGACTGTCTGGTATACGTTACAGAAAGGTTCCATCGTGTCCATTGCCAACATCAAAACACTATGTGACAGCAGTGGCATTATCTTCCTGGAAGACTACCATCTACACTTACATGTACAGGATGAAGTCACTGAAAACTCCTGCATCTGTTCTGAATATGGGAAAACTGCTATCATTCCCTTTCAGCGGCAGAATCTGACCTTATCCTATGACTGTTTTTCAGCTAGCATCATCACTTAATGACACATCATAAGGAAATACTCATGACCTCTAAGACAAGATCAAAAAAGACTGTTTGGGACTTTCTGGTCCATGGTTCTCCAAGTCACAGTGAATACATAGAACCACCCAGCACAGCTAGCCACAGATCACAACTGGGACTGCTGTGGCATAACTGGAAGCATCAGGATCTTGGGAAATGTTTTTTGCACTTCAGCAGTTAGGACAATGCACTGGTTGACCGCTTTTCCTGGGAGTTGAGAAGATCATACGAAATGACTAGGCTATCGACCTGGAGGTCATTTAAAGCCTAGCCTTGCCAGTTCATCCCAGTGTAATACTACAGATATCCTAGCCAATACCCAGGATTGTATTTAGTAACAACTGCCCATGTCCAGGAGGGTTATGGCCACTAACCACCTTAAAAATTTACAGTGCCCCATCCACTCTTCCAGGTTCTTTTTGAACAGTGTCACACAGGTGCTCTGCTTTATATGAATTGGCAGCTTACTCCAAAAATGTGGCAGTCGCTGGGAGACAAATCTGTTCCTCCATCACACCCTATTCAAGTTGGAGGCCATATTTAGGTCTCTGGAATGGGTAGCTCTAGTCTCGCTTGATTTTCAAATGTGCAGCAAATTCATTACATTTGGGTCGGAGATCACTCTGCAAGCCAGGCATAAGTCTCCCCTAACAAGTCTACGATACTGAGTTCAGTGACATGGACTTTAGTTGGTTTATGTAAGGCATGTGCTGGAGTCCTTTGATCTTGCTTTGCTAGTGTTTGCTAGGTCTGGGAGACCAGGAGGGTATTGGGGGATTATAAAAGTCCTCCAAAGTGATGAGGACACTTTTCCTTTTCAGATGGTCATTGACCAGGTTTTACAAAGCCTTAATGAGAAACACTTCCCCCTTAAAAATGGCATCCAGAATAACTTCACCACCACCATTCTCTGAAGGGACATGCGTGAGCCTATGGCTCCATACAGTATTCACACAGCGAAACTTACAGTGGGTTACACAGACGTCCACTGTAGAAGCCACAAACAGAGCTTGGATGAAATCTTACCACAGCCCATTCTCAAGGACTTCTCCAGCACCTGGTCCACAAGGGAGAACTGGACCCTAGAAAAGTGTGACGAACAGCTAAGGACAATAAGCCCCAATATGAGACAGCTGTATAGTGTCGCTTCTATACATAGCCAATCTTATGACTCTCTGGTGGCAAGATGACAAAGTGCTGTGATCCATGGGCTCTATGCTACACTGAAACAACATAGGAAAGAGCTTGAAGATGCATTAAGCAAGACTTATACCATTTAGCCAAGGGCTTATAAAGTGCATACACCTTCTTGGGTGTTCCTGGACAGGTATAATGGCATGCCTCCAAGCTTCCATTACAGTGTCCATTATAACCAGTTCCATGGATGAGAATAAACCAGAGTTCACCAGCCTTCTTTTGGAAGGGTTATGATGATGATGATAACAGTACAAGGACAATCCTTGTAAGACCATGAACATAAACATCTCTCCAAACCAGGGGTCATCCAGAGAAAGAAGTGGCAGGAGGCAATATCCACTGGATCCTCAGACTCCCCAGAGAATCTTGGAAAGGAGGGAGTCCTACACTGTTTACTACCTATAGGTTTGGGCTCATGTATGACCTTGTGACAACTGACACTTGCAAGGTATCAGGAGTCATGGATTCTGCTTGCAAGTGTGTGCCTGCCAAATGTTGTAGGTGGAGGTTAGGTGGATGACAGGTAAGTGAATAAAGGTTTGGTGCCTACATCAGGTCAAAAACTCTATAAAAGTTGTGGTCCTGCACCAATGACTCAAGTCTCACCAAAAACAATCTGCCTAATTGCCCAAGTCTTGAGCCCAAGCCCTTATAATAGATTAAATGGTGGCCCGGTTAACCAATACTGATGGGACCTGCTGGATATGGGACCTTGAGTACCCCTGAATGGGTGATACAACTGGAAATTCCCTGTCACCAGACTGTTTAGCATTCAGCTCAGGTTAATTAACCAAGGGCCATGTGGCAACTATCCACAGAACACACTGACAAGGTGACAGTCAAGGATGGTCATCAACTGGGCATCTCATCGCCCAGTAAAGAAAAGTGGAGTACGTGCATGGTGTACTGAGACGTCCAAAGGGCCACTTTAAAAATGGAATTAACCTCCAAGATGGCTCTTGTTATCAAGGGCAACAACCTTTGTGAGCAACTTAAGCTTTTCTCATCATTTCTTGCCCAACATAATACCAAAGGAAGCAAAAATAATTTCCCCATCAAGGCACTAAATAATGATTCAATTTAGCCAGAAACAAATAAGAAGTTATGTACTCACCATAATGTTCCATCTGTGTTGTCCATTTTCATTCTTTCTCAACCTATGGGTTTGGATCCAATCCCACGGATCTGAGTCGGCCGTTACAATAGATCATGGTAACCAAAAAACTCTCAAGCTTCTCTCTCATCCATAATGTACCATTCCTAAGTACCTCTGATTGTATTTGCTAATAGAAGTACAAGAAAATATCAGAAGGATCCAGAGAGACTACATCAGTACAAGGTAAATGCCCACCTAAGACTACTCGTTCATCTAAGAGTTCAAAGGTAGGGAGTTGGTGAGTGGGGAGTTGAGGAAGAATGAAAATGAACAACAAGATAGAATATTACGGCGAGTACATAACCTTTATCTGAGGTCACTTTTCATTCTATCCTCAGCCTATGGGACAGAGTCCCCAGCTACCTTAGATCCTGGGTGGAGTCAAGGAAGGATGTTCCTTAGCACCACTGAACGGCATGATGCATTACTCCTGGAGACCAGATCCAATTTGTAATGATTAATAAAGGTATAAGGGGTATACCAAATTGCTGCTGCACAAATTTTATCAATAGAGGTATTAGACTGGAAAACAGATTAAATTGCCATTGCTCTAGTAGAATGAGCTTGTAATAATTTTGGCAAGACCATGCCCAAATGATTACCAATGAAAAGTAATACAACTGGCAAGCCATCTGGACAAGGTTACTTTGGTGACCGGAAGGAAACAAGTAATTGGTCAGATTTTTTGATATCTTTGGTTTTATCACAGTAAAAACACAACTGTTTGTGAAACTCTAATAAATGTAACAATTATTCACCTTGTTCTCAAATTCTGGAAAAAACTGATGGACTGATTGATACCACTGTTGGTAATAAAGACGGATTAGTAAGAAGCGTAAAATCAAATATGGTGGATTAGAAGACAAGGCTTGAATTTTGAAATTCTTCTTCCAGAAGTTATAACTACCAAGAAGACAGGAATTACAGAGATTGCACTCAGCTGCTGATTTGAAAGGGGAGTGTATAACAGCATGCAGCACCAAATGTAGGTCCCAAGGGGGAGTAGGGTCTTTGTAAGGCGGCTTTAAAAGGAGAGTTCCTCTCAAAAATGCTTTGCAGAGTTTATGGGAAGCAACTGAAGAAGCTTTGTGAAAACTGGATATTGCTGCAAACTGGACTTTGACTGTCGAATATGACCCTTCTTTGAAAAGCTGGACTAAAAAAATCAGTAATATGAATCGGAGCAGAGAAGGGATCAGTGTTATTTTGCAATGCCCAGTAAACAAATCTTTTCCATTTACTGGAATATAGCTTATGTGTAGATGGTTTATGAGCAGACAAGAATATGCGTCAGACTGGAGAGGAGAGCATAGGTTGTCTGTCTATTAATGGAATTGGAGAAGCCAGGCCATCAGCCTGAGACTGGGTATGTCTGGATGAATCATGCCTGTTGGGTGAGACAGGAGGTCTGGATTTGGAATCCATGGTTGGTAAAGTGCGGTCAGAGGAAGGGGAACCAAATCTGTTGAGGTCAATATGATGCAATGAGGATTACTTTGCTTTTCAACCTAGCCACTTTCTGCAGAAATTTAGGGATTAATGGAGTTGGGGAAAGGCATAAAAGAGACTGGGGGGGGCAACTGTGAAGAACAGCACCCTTTGGTGACTGCCCACTTGGGGGATCAGGGCCTAGTAGTTGCTGCACTTGTTTAGGGGAAGAGGTGAAAAGATCGCAGCAAGGCAGAACCCATTGATGGAATATCCTTTCAGTCACATTCTGATTGAGGGACCATTCATGGAGTAGAAGAACACGCCTCCTCAGCTTTTCTGCTATCACACTGGACTTTCCGGGAATATCTGTTGCTACAAGAAAGCAGTTGGATGAGACCACCCATTGCCACACTCAGAGACATTCTTGACACAAGGGGTAGATCTGGTTCCTCCTTGTTTATTGATATACCAGACTAATGACATGTCTGATTGAACTGCAATCATTCCTAAGGGAGGAACATCTTGGAAAGACAGCAATGCTAAAAGCACTGCTATCATCTCTAGGCTGCTGATATGCAAGTTGGCCTCTGGGGGGAACCATGTGCCTTGCACTGTTTTGCCCAGAAAATGCCCCCCCTTACCCGCTGGGAAGCATCTGTTGTCACTGTGGTCTTGGGTTGAAGAACAAATGTGCAACCTTGTAGTTTCTCATCCGATTGAATCCACCAATTGAGATCTTTTTGCAAACATTAGTGATCTTTGATTCAACACTGGTTACTGAAGGATAGACCACTGTGTTGATAACAGCCACTGCAGAATTCTCATATGAAATCTGGCCAGCGAGACTAGCATTATTGCTGCAGTCATGGATTGTAAAGTCTGAAGAACCAGCCGAGCGGAGATTTTGTTGCTGCAGATTATTCTTGTGACTTGCGACCTGAGATTGTTTCTACTCTTGAAGTGGGGAGTGAAACCATTGTCTCTTTTGTGTTGAGAATTGCTCCTATAAAGTTTATAGGAGATAGATTTCTTGTAGTTTACAGTTATCCCTAGATGTGTTTACATCTGGAGAACGTTGTCTTTGCCTTCAATAGTTGAATAGTGGAAATGAGCCAGTCGTCTAGATACAGAAATACCCGGAATCCATGCAGTCTCAAGTGAGGTGCTACTACTGCCAAGCACTTGGTAAACAACTGGGGGCTGCAGTGAGACCACAGGGTAGTACTCAGAACTTATAATAACTGGCTCCCAGATGGAAGTTTAAGTACCTCCTGGACTGTTTGTTCATCTTTATGTGATAATATGCATCCTGAAGTCTATCGAGCACATTCTGTCGCCCATTTTCAGAAACAGAAGAATGGACTGAACTGTGACCATCTGTAATGTGTTTCATCAAACTGATTTGTTCAGTTTGATGAGATCCAAGACTGGTCTCCAGTCCCGTTTTTTTTTTTGGCACCAAAAATAATCTTGAATAAGTTCTGGATACTCTCTGGTCTGTTGGGACCTCTTGGATGAATTGTTTTTCTAGCAGCTGCTGTACCTGACTGGGTGGAACATTGGGGTGGATGAAGGGTAAAGGGTATAATATACCCTTTGGAAATGATCCTCTGCACCAGGTATCCAAGGTTACTTCCTGCCAGGCTCTCCAATGCAGGGACAGTTGACCTCTGATTGCCTCCAGAGGAGGGCAATCGAGCCTCCATTCAGGAGCACTGGAAGGGTCTGTCAAAGAAAGATTCTCTGGACCCTTAATTCTGTGGGGCTCCTCTGCCACGAGGGCAGTGTCTGCCACTGGATTCCCTCCCTGCCCATGGGGGAATTATTTCCAAGTGTATCTTGAAAAGACTCTTGGGATTTTCTGAACCACATTTTTCCATTGCTTTCCTGATTCCTGGACAAGGATCTCTGGGGAGTGGAGAAATGTACGCACACTGCAGATAGGATCTTCTCATCTTTCTCACACCTGGACAATGCATCTCTTACTTTAGCTGAAGGATGTGCCATCAAACACAGCACTGATGAATGTAGACTTGAAAAGCTCCACAAAGTCACACATCCAGGTGTGCCTCCTGATGGCAATGCCTGAACCCGCTGCTCTACTCGTTCCTTTGGCTACATGTGAAATAAGCCTCATAAAACAGTTAGACTGGAGGGCAGGCAACTGGAAAGTAACAGGCTCATACTTCCTCAGATACAGATCCTGCAAGCTTTTAATCATATTCTTCTGTAACCTAGTGAAGTGTGCCAGGTAGTTAAGGGACCATAAGGAGAAGATCGCTGAAGCATAGACACGCTTCCCAAACCTATCCATCACCTGAGACTCATAGTGGGATGGATAGAGGAACTTTCCTCAGCTAGTTCCTTCTTCGTGGCGGATGCCATGACCATGGCATCCACGGGCACACCTTTTGTAAAAAACTTTTTGTCCTCAGGAGCAGTAATAATTCTGTCTGGTCTTTGGGGAATCGGCTCAATGGTCCAAAACTTTTTGTCCTCAGGCGCAGTAATAATTCTGTATGGTCTCTGGGGAATCAGCTCAATGTTGTCAGGGGCCTTCCATGCCTGCAGAGGGATCAACTGAATTAGCTCATCGGTGGGTGGAGTCACCCAGGAGGTAGACATGCGAGTACTAAAAGCCTCCCAGGTACATGGATTCCTCAGACGAAGGACTGTTGGGCTTTCAATCAACTCTCCGTTTTAGAATTTCCAAGATGTCTCCAAAGGAAACATTGTCAGGAGGTGACCTTGGGGACCCCTCACTCTCATTGAAGTCTGCGTCTTTGGTGACCGATTCTTCCAGGGACTCCAAGCGCTTCCTCTTGCACAACGTCTTAGGGACCTCCTCAGTAGGATGCTCTAGGGAGGTATAAGAAATGGGAAAGCCCTGCTGGGAAGGCTGGGGTTTTGGTAGTTGTCCCTGTGGAGAAAACGGTTGAGACTCTGTATGCAGAGATGACAGGGTTGGGGGCTTGAAGATCTGAGGAGGCAGGGGTTGTCTGAGCTGCTGAAGCAGACATGGCTCTCTCCAAAACATCAAAGGCTGACCTCCCCTGAGTGAGACAGGACTCCGTAACCAAGAGGGCGAGCCTCTGGATCCTAGTCCCATCCTGCTGAGAGAAAATCCTCTTGAGGCCAAACCCTGAGCCAACTTAAACCAAGCCGAAGCCCATAGGTGTAGGGACGGCTCCGAAAAGTTCGGAGACGATCCCAACACCTCAGAGCCGACTAGGCAGCTACGGATCTGAGGGGTCTCTGGCTACAACTGAGCCAATGAACTCAGAGAGCAAATGACGGATTTGATGATTGAAAGCAGACGGAGCTGGGTGGCTCGAATCCAAGAACTCCAAATTTCAAAAGAAGTCAGAGGAGGATGTAAAGGAGGGGTAGTCAATGTACAGAACTCCTGACCCAAAGGGGTAGGAGCCGAGGAGACCCCTAGCATACTCTGTGCCCAGAGAATCTTTCTCAATTTCTCCACGTCCTTTTTGGTCAAACACCTAGAAGAATGGGTGGACATCAGAGAAGGTAAGACTTTGGTCTTTCCAGAAAAAAAAGGCACTCTTAACAGAACCAGGTGAAGTGAGGGCGAGTATTGGGTCCTTGGTAAAGCAGGTAGCCTAGAGGTCAAATCAATTGGTGCCTGATCCGGTGAAGGTTTAGTCTTGTCGGAAGTTGGATCCATATGTTTCTTTGTCCTTGCTTTCAGATCCGAGGAGGTTGTAGAATCCAAAACCTTGGGTCTTTTAACAGATGGATCTGATGAAGAAGTCTGAGCCAAAAGAAGCAGCATCTTTGATTTTTCAGAAGTTTTAGATGAAGAAGAGTAAGGGATAGATAGACGATGTTGACTTGCCCTTTTTTATCAGAAGGGGAAGCTCCAGATAATGCCTCAATGAATGCTGATGGAAGAAGACCTTTAATAATCAATTTATTTTCACCTTCATCCAGAGCTCTATGGTTGAATGCATGACAGATAGAGCAATCTTCTTGGAGACGACAGGGTCCCAAACAATAGGCACACAAAGTATGTGAATCAGAATAAGGCATTTTCCTCTGACACTTTCCATGCTTTTTGAAGCCAGCTGGCCCTTTTTTCTTTTTCTGCCATACTGAAAACAGAAAAAGGTTAAGCAAATACTAAGAATAGAAAGTTTTTTTTTTTTTTTTTCTTAAGAGAAAAAAGTAAAAAGTGGGAGGATACAAACAACTTTAATATGGGAATACACTAAACATAATGGGAAGGAATACTAATGATAGTATTCAGACATATTTTCATACAAAATGAAAAGAGACGTAAGGGATAAAAGCTAAGCTATTAAAAAAAAAAAAAAAAAAAAATAAAAAAAAAAAAAAACTTCAAGCGAAGAAGGTTCACATTTTATTCCAAGTGAAATGGATCAGGTACCTCAGCCATTCATTCACCTTCAGTTACAGCCAATAGTCATTCAAAAGCAAAGATTAGAAGACAAAACAGATAAGTTATGAGAAACGCATTCAAAATACAAACTTAATACCAGTCAGAAAAAATAACCGAAAATCTTGACATTTAAAGCAATTCAAAACTATCAGGAAAAAATAAAAGTTCATATTTTCTATAGTAAAACTTTAAGACAATGCAACTCTTCATTTAAAAATATTTGCAAAGTAAAAAAAAAACTGCACTTGAATTTATCAGTACTAAATATGATAAAAGTTAAAGTCAATCCTAACTACATAACAATCCCACTGATGAAAACCTTCCTTCTCAATGATGACTCAAAATGACAACTGCAAACTGCAGTTGCTCTCTCAAAATCCTCAGCAAATTCAGAAAGTCTATAAATGCACCAGCTGCCTGAACTTATCTTGAAAAGTAAACTGAAGACTAGCTGATTAGCAGTCTTCAACTAGTCATGTCAAGTGGGTCAGACCAAACCAACAACAGTTCACAAAAAGGGCTTGTATCTACAAAAACGTCACATCTTCAGCTGGATAATCAGAACAAGCATCATAACGTGCAGATGATAAAAGAAGATTGAGAATTTAAGTGAAGCCATTTACAGACACAAAAGTTATTCGAAGAAGCACACTAAAATAATGGTCAAATTAAACAGGGGAAAATGTAATGAAACTGAGCTCAAGACAAAGTTCACAGAGAGGTCACTGGAAGCCAAACAATCCTTCGTCTGAGGAGCCAATGAGTGTGTTCAGTCCTACAAGCTCAGTTTACCTATCCATACTGTTGCTTGCCTGTAACTGAAGAACTAAAAAAAAAAGAGAGATGCCTGCAGGAGGTGAAGCAGCTCATTCTGCCACATTGCTCACTCTGCAACAAGTGGTTAGAGGAGTTCCTGAGCCATTGTGCAGAATCACCAGCTCCAAATTATCACAGTCTTTGACCGGTGTCCTCAGGCTCAACAAGATTTTTACATATAATGTGGTATAGGGAACTACTGTGATGGAGGTCTAAGCAGACAGAAGACTCAATGTAGGCTTGTGAGGCAGGGGCCAAACTAGACTATGGGCAGAATGCGGTTACACAAAAGTAGTCCATAGGTAGTTACTATGCATGTGGTCCAGGAGACCACTGAGGAATCTAGCCAGCTATCCAACTGTCCCAATGCACTAGATGGTTAAATGACGTGCTCAAGCTCACACAACAGACAAATGAAGGCAGAAGGAATCAAACCATGCACCACAGGAAATAACTCATTAACAGCTCACAGCCTTAATCTTTTGTGCCAAGTGCCAGACAACCAGTTCATAGGTAGTTACTGGGTATGCAGTCCAAGAGACCATTAAAGGACCACTACAGGCACATGATGAAAAAAACTTTTTTATCTTGTCATGAATTACTGAACCTCCCAAAGCTGCCTGCGGCAAAATAAGTACTCATTCCTAATTTTATGTTTTTTTTTTTAATCCTTGTCTTTGTCATGCGGGCAGACATTCTGATCCTTTGGAAAGCTAAATCTGTCCCATAATACACAAATTGTGAGAATACGTAGCCCTTCCACTTGTTGTCAGACTAGACTTCCATTCCCTTAGAATAGAACACCTGAAAGAAACTACCAAATTCGAGAGTCTGTATATCATGTGTCACTGACTTGTCGGCACTAAGTTTTACAGATGTTGTTCCTACTGTACACATTCTCTGAAAGAAGCTTGCTAAAGTGTCAATAAATTACTGAGATAAAAAAGAGCAGTTATGCAAGTTTTAGTTCGTGTCCATACATGTCTCTTCACTTTTGAACAGCACACTCATCAATCCAGAGTTTAGGCCAATCTATTCAGTTCTTAAAATATGCACAGCAAAATAATCAATTTGAATTGCATTCTGCCCGCAATTGTGGTTATTTTTCCATAGCTATTCTGTTACAGCATAACCTGAACTGTGGAATTTAATGCCAAGCTTCACATAACAATGAAACAGTTATCGGTTTATTCTTAAGAATGACATCCCAAGCCTTTGATATGACCCAGTACCTTCTGTTACTATACCTTTATGTAGTTTGTCTTAGCTGTATACTTGTTTGTTAGAAAGAGGGGTAGAAATTTAAAGGAAATCATGGAGAATTACAATTTAGATAAAAATACTAGGTCAGATAATATTAGTAAGAAGAAAATCAGGTCCTACAAGTGTGGTTTTTTGTAACCAGTATTAGTACATGATGAATTCTAGTGAAGTTTTTTTTTTTTTTTTTTTTTTTAGAGGCCAGGGACAGTTCCATTAAGTCTATGGGGCATTTTAACTGTAGCAGTCAGTGGGTTGTTTACCTAGCAAAGTGCGTGTCATGTACTAATTTTTATGTTGGTAAAACAAAAGTAAGGAAGCATAAAAAAAAAAAAAAAAAAAAAAAATGTTTTTTAACTTTGTATTCTGTTTTAATTTGCATGTAATATATGATATGTCACTGCCTATGCTTGGAGCTTTTCTCCCCAGGCCTCTACTAACAGGTGTCCCATGACCCGAGGGGTGGACCATGGAAAGCTAAGTTGGAATACTGAGGTTTGACGCTGGCAAACCCCCACCATTGAATGATATTAGAATTTCTAGTGTTTTGAAAATTAGGGTTGCTAAATTACAAAGGAATGTGCTCCAGTAAAACTAGAATTAATATTGTTTATTTGGGGTCAAATGTTTTTATATTTTTAAAGTATTCAGTTTTTTACTTCAAAGATTTTAATCTATCAAGTTATCAATTTTTAAATATTTGAATATATTTATTCTGTATGTAAAGAATTTGAAGGTTCATCCAGTTTGTATATTGCACTCATAATAGGATAGTAATATATATATTTTTTAAAACAAGTCATGCTCATGATAACTGTTTTTATGTTATGCTAATTATTTCTTGAAGGGGCTTCTCTGACTGGGGAAATGTGAATATAAAATAATTGGTTGCACTGAATTGTTTGTTCTGAAGAAGTCAGATATAATACGAACAAATGTGCTTAAGCAGTTAACCAGCTTTAATTTGTGTTAACTAAAGCCGGGTTTTAACTCTTACTTCATGGTGCAGTTGCCGTTGTCAGCTACAGATCCTGATCAATGCCCCCCCTAATCATGGAAATTACCTTAATACCACTGAGTGGTTACATATCAAACCAAATATTTTACTGCTAGGGGACTTCAGTTATGCAAGCATTAATTGGCACACATACACCTCTAAAATGGATATTTTCTTCATTTCCTAGACTTTGTTAATACCAACATGCTAGAGCAGATTGCAAAAGTAACCATTAGATGCTATATCCATGAGCTGGTCCTTACCAACCTAGCTCACACTTGTACCATGCCTCACACCTCTTCATACCTGGCTAAACCTGACAACAAAATCAGTCATCTTCTCTGTTAGGAATGGTAGTGCCTCTCCCGCCATCAAATGAAACCATCTTTAGGGACATTTCGGGGAAAACCTACTTCAGCTTGTAAGAGACCCAGACACAATTCACAATACCTTGCAAACGGACGCAGCTAAAAGGGATGCCACATTCACCTCTGACCTTTACCAGTACCTAAACCGCTGCACAATAAAATCAAGTACCCATCCCCTATAAATATAGGAATAAACCCTATCTGGTGGAATTCCCACATTAACAAATTGAATAACAATAGGAGAAAAATAATGAAAAGTTGTAAGAAATCCCCATCCTTCTACCCAATGACCACAATTAAACATGCCAGCAAGGAATGCAAGACGACTAATAAAAAATGCAAAGTGGAGTATGAGCTTAAGATCAGTACAGATACCAAAGGAAACTACAAATCTTTCTTTGGTTGCATCAGAAAATTAAGGAATAGTGTCCAAAAATGCACCAAGCTCATCCATGACATCATCATACAGTCTGATCTTAAGGATTATTAGAAAAAAAAGAAGTTATGTACTTACCATAACGTTCCATGTGAGTTGTTCATCTCGCCTTCATTCTTTACTGATCGGTTCGGAACCGATCTTTCCGCTCCGATACAGCCAATTGCAAAGCTCGAGGTCTTCAAATAGCTTGAGTCCAAGTCCCTATCCCATGATGCATCTGTGAATTACCTCAGATCTTGTCTGCTGTGTATACTAATACCATATGTCATTCTACATTCCGAAAGAAAAGGAAGAGAAGGTTTGAGTAGCCAGGATGGAACCAGCATCTTGGTCATCTATCAGCCCAGGAGGGGGTAGGAGGGAGGGATGCAAGAACGAAGGTGAGAAACAACTCACATGGAACGTTATGGTAAGTACAGAACTTCTTTATATAAAGTTGTTCAATCTCGCCGTTCATGCTTTACTGATGGGTAGCTTCCCAAGCACCATCAATCTTGGGTGGCTCATGGGAGTATATTTCTCAGGACCGTGGATCCAAAGGAGGCCTTGTCAACTTTGTAATGAGTGATAAAAGTATGAGGTTTTGACCAAGTGGCTGCTGCACAAATATTATCAATAGGAAGTCTGGCAGAAAAGGCAGATGATGTAGAAACTGCTCTGGTTGAGTGAGCTTTAATCTTGTGTTGCAAAGATATACTGGCAGCTGAATAGGCAAAGGTGATACAATTAGACAACCATTTAGACAGAGTAGTTTTAGCCACTGGTCTCCCTTTCCTGGAATCTGAAAATGAAACAAAAAGCTGGTCTGATTTCCTAAAATCTTTTGTTCTATCCAAATAGAATCTCAGCGGTCTGTGAACATCTAGTTTGTGCAGCATATACTCTAAATTGTTAGAATGATTGGGGAAGAAAACTGGCAAATCAATAACATGGTCGAGATTGGTTTCAGTACAAATTTTGGGCAAGAATGAGGGATTTGTTCTAAGTGATACTCTGTCAGGGTGAAATATCAAATAGGGAGGCTTGATGAATTAAAGCCGGAAGCGCTGACAAGTAATAGCTACCAGAAAGATGGTCATCATCCAAGACAAAAATGTGAGATCACAAGAAGAAGCTGGTTCAAATGGTGGGAGAATATTACGTGAAAGCATAAAATTTAGGTTCCATGGAGAATAGGGAGATTTCACAGGAGGTCTCATATGAAAAGTCCCTTTGAGAAATGCTTTTGATAACTTGTGAGTCATGATAGTCAAACCAAAGATGAAAATTAGAAATAATTGTACTGTTGCTGCTGCAGCTCCTTCGTTGAAAATCGTAGTAAAGAATTCTAAAATGGAAGCCATAGGAGCTTGGTAAGAATCAATATCATTTTTTGAGGCCCATATAAAAATTTTCTTCCATTTACTAAGATGTAGCTTTCTGGTAGAAGATTTGCGAGAGGACAAAAGGATCTGTTTTGTCTCATTGGAAAGGTTATGGAACCTGGCTATGATGGGAACTGGAGCAGCCAAGCTGTCAGCTTCAGGGACTGCAGAGAAGGATGAAGGTCCCCCGACAGGTGTGTCAGAAGGTCTGGAACTGGGTCCAGGATACAAGGATCCTCCAAAAGATGAGGTCGAAGGAAGGGGAACCAAATCTGACGAGGCCAATGAGGGACTATAAGAATGATGGCCCTTCCCAGGGATTTTGCTTTCTGTAGACCCTTGGGTATCAACGGGATTGGTGGAAATGCATAGTGGAGACCCGGAGGCCAATCATGTATGAGTGCATCCCTTGGGGTTTCTCCCGGAGGGGGAATCAGGGCAAAGTAGCTTTTGCATTTCGTGTTCATGTGACAGGCAAAAAGGTCGCAGCAAGGCTGGAACCACCTGCGGAATATCCTGTCCGCAATTTCTTTCTTGAGGGACCACTCATGGGGCAACAAGATTGCCTTGCTCAGTTTATCTGCTATCACGTTGGATCTCCCCAGGATGTGCATTGCCAACAGAAAGTGCTGGGTGGAAACAGCCCACTGCCAAACTCTGAGAGCCTCTCAACAAAGGGGGTAAGACCTGGTGCCTCCTTGTTTGTTCAAGTACCAGACCGCCGACATGTTGTCTGTCTGAATCGCAATCGTACCCAGAGGGAGAGAGTCCTGAAAGTACTGCAACGCCAAAAGTACTGCTCTCATTTCCAGGACACTGATATGCAGATGCGACTCTTGATTGGTCCATGTGCCTTGGGCAGTCTTTCCCTGAAAATGTCCCTCCCCCCAATTAGGGAAGCGTCTGTGGTCACTGTGGCTGCTGGAGGGGGTAGCACAAGTGGGAGTCCTATCGTGACATGAAGTGAAGTCAACCAAGGTCCTTCTTGCAAGAATCTATGATCATTATGGCGTGATTCATGGGGAGCTCTTGGTAAGACCACTGAGTGAATAATAGCCACTGAAGTATTCTCATGTGCATACGAGCAAGTGGTGTGGCTAGAACTGCTGCTGCCATCATGCCTAATACTTTCAGAACTTCCGATGCTGGTGCTTTGTCCTTTGATATCAGGATGCTGACATGTTGATGAAGAAGAGAGACTCTTTCTATTGGAAGCGTTAGAGTGGTGGTAGTGGTGTCCAATTCTGCCCCTACAAAAACAATATGCTGCAATGGCGACAAGACAGATTTTTCTGAGTTGATTGTAATGCCCAGATGATTGCAGAGTGACAGAGTGGACTCCCTGGCCTGAATGAGTCGATGCCTGGTGGTGACGGTAAGGAGCCAATCGTCTAGGTATGGGAACACCTAGAATCCTAGACGCCTCAGGTGAGCAATGACCACTTCCATGCATTTGGTGAACACACTGGGGGCTGTAGTGAGACCAAAAGGCAGGGCTCGAAACTAATGGTGATCAGCTCCCAGCCGGAAGTGCAGGTGATCCCTGGATGGTCTGGCCATTTTTATGTGGTAGTACGCATCCTTGAGATCTATCGAGCACATCCAATTGTCTTTCCCTAAAAAGGGAAGTATAGACTGAAGCGTGACCATATGAAACTTCTCTTTCTTTACGTATTGGTTCAGTCTGCTGAGGTCCAATATGGGTCTCCAGTCCCCAGCCTTCTTTGGAACCAAAAAGAATCTTGAGAAAGTTCCGGATCCTGTCTGGTTGGCTAGGACTGGTTGGATGACTCTTTCTTAGCAACGTTTGGACCTCTGCTGTTGCTTGATCCCTGTAACTGGGTGGAACGTCCGGGATTCACCTTATAACTGGAGGGGGTGTGGCAAATGGTATGAAGTATCCTCTGAAAATGATACTTTGTACCCAGCTGTCTTTTGTTATACTGAGCCAGGCGTTTGGGTACAAAGATAAGCGACCCCCGACTGAATCCAGAGCAGGACAGTCGGGCCTCTTCTAAGAAATGCTGGTAGGGTGTCCCAGAGAAGTGATCTCTGTCACCCTGGTGTTGCGGACCCCCTCTGCTGCGAGGGTGGCGTCTTCCATTATTACCCCCTCCTCTGCCCCTGGAGGGGGAGTTACCACGTGTGTCCTGAAAGGCTCCTCGGGCTTTTCGGAATCACATTTTTCCTCCCCTTTGACCTTTAGGGTATGGTTGGGTAGGGGTGGAAAAACAGACCCCAGCGGCAGACAGAGTCTTTCCATCCTGTTCACACCTGGTTAAGGTTTCCTTCACTTTAGGCCCGAAAAAGGATGAGCCATCAAAGGGAGTGTTCACTAAGGAAGACTTGAAAGGTTCTGCGAAGGAACACAAGCGCATCCAGGAATGTCTCCTAAGAGCAATTCCTGTACCCGCTCCCCTACTCGTTCCATCAGCTGCATAAGATATGAGGCACATGGATGAGTTAGCAATAGAATTTAGGGTAGAAAGCTGGGAAGTAACTTTATTGGAAGCTGCCGCAGCTACTGTACCCTGAAGAGCATCTCCCAACTCCTTAAGGAGATCTCGTTGCAACCTAGTAAAATGGGTGAAGTAGCTCAGCGAATGGACAGCAAAGGTTGCTGAACTGAACATGCACTTCCCATATCTATCCATAATCTATCCATAATCCTGGAGTCTCTGTTAGGAGGATGGATAGACGAGGAAGTCTCAGACATTTCCTTCTTGGTGGCTGCCGCCGCCACCACCATGGCATCAACCGGAACACCTTTAGTTAAAAATGTTTTGTCAACTGGGGCTGAAATAAATTTATTAGACCTCCTGGCGACAGGCTCCATAGAATCCGAAGACTCCCACGCCCTTCGTGAGACCAGCTGCATCAGCTCACTGAAGGGCGGGGTCACTCAAGAGGTGGAGGGCTGAGACCCGAAAGCCTTCAGGAGAACTGACTCATCCTCAGTAGGGCTTTTGGACTGCCAGTCACCCCTCTGCCTAAGTGTCTCAAGTATCTCAGCGAATGAGATATCCTCAGAGGGGGACTATGGGGACCCCGATGTAAGAGATTCCTGTGGGGAGTCTAGGTGCTTCCTCTTGCACAATCTCTTCCTGGGAATCTCATCAGTGGGGGCCTCTAGTGAGGTCTCAGAAGAGCAAGGGCCACTCATTGGGACTTCCTGAGGCTCTGGGTCTCTACGCTTGGTCAGGTTGTGTGATGCAAAAGCAGACAGGCACTTTTGGGGAGGAGGAGAGCAGACCCAAGATCGAGGATGTCCTGAGAGACATTACTCTCCTCATAGCATCAAAAGCACCTCTGCTCAGATGTGAGGGAGCCGACGGATCAGAGGAAACCACTGACACTCCTGGCACTGGGACAGTGGGCTCCGAGCCCAAGCTCATCCGAGCCGAGGCACCGAGAGGCAAAGTCAGAACAGACAAGTCGGTTCGACTGTCCTCCCTGGACCTGACCAGAGAGCGTCTGCTCCTAGAATCCTTGATTGGCACCGAGGACGTCAGAGTACAAGAAACCGAAGACACTGGAGCAGACGTTGGCTCCAAGGGTTCCACTAACATCAGGTCTGCCTCCTCCAGCTCCGAAGGACCAGCATGGCTCGAAGGAGGTATAGTAAAAGTCGGTGCAATGGTCTTCGGCTCCGAAGCCATTTAGTTCGAAGCTGATAACATTTTGGCTAATGCTGGTGCCGACAACAGCTTCTGTACCACATGATTCAAGTCCAGATCCAACATGCTGACAGATCGAGACGATCTTACCGCAGGTGGTACAGACTGGAGAATAGGACTCTTTGGAGGTTCGGAGACCAGTTCCAAGACAGGGGACTGGCTCCGAAAGTAACAGACTGTTGGCTCCAAAGGCAGTGGAGCCGAAGTCAAGGACTTCTTTGATTTTTCTGAGTCCGAAGTCTTGGAAGACTTTGAAGACCGACTGGAACCATCCTGGTCACTCAAAGCTTCCTGAAAGGAAGGCTTCAACAAGCCTCTGTAATTAGTTTCCTCTTCCTTTCCAGCAGGACCCTAGAGGAGAAGGAATGACAAATGGCACAACTGTCTTAAAAATGCAGAACCCCTAGACAATAAACACAGTTGACCTGACTGTCTGTAACTGACATTTTCTGACCACACTTAGGGCACTTTTTGAGCCCAGATTTGGGGTGCTTGTCTTGATCCGCCATAATAAAGTTAGAGATATTTACTGCCACACAAAAAAAAACACAATAGTAAATTTTCTCCAAATAGAATGGATAGCAGGTAAGCCTCAATAAAAACAGGCTAAAACACACACACAATATGTGAAGTCACACAGCGCAGACTATGCCAACAAGATAGCTGCTGAGAATAACAATGTTATCTAAATAAGTAGCACAGCAAGCTGAGAGAAAGAAAGGCAATACACTTATCTATATAAACACAGGTTTACTAAACTAAGCCTTACATAAAAAACTCTAAGGCTAGACAGACCACACCTATAAGAACTACAACTAACTAGGCCAAAAAGAGGTAACTAGAAATATCTGAAAAATAGTAAAAGGGAAGGAAATAGCACACTAAAAGCTATAAAACCTTTATAGACAAACCTAGCTAACTAACTATACTATCAAAAACTTTTTATAGAATTTTTAATGAAAAATTTTCTTAAGTGGCCCAAGCTAATTCGGAACCTCCGATCTGTTGCAGTGACAAACTAGATCCGGGGTAATTCACAGGTGCATCATGGGATAGGGACTTGAGCTATTTGAAGACCTCGAGCTTTGCAATTGGCCTTATCGGAGCCGGGGGATCGGCTCCGAACCCATTAGTAAAGAATGAATGGCGAGATTGAACAACTTCACATTTTATGGTTTACTTTAACTCATTTACCTACAATGCTGCCCCACTATCCCTGAAAATGTAGTCCCCCATGAAATAACTTTGGAACACATTTTTGAATTAAAAGCTAAAACTAATACTCCCATGGAACCAGACCATACAACAGGCTACATTCTCATCAATGCCAAGTATGTACAGTCAGTAGAGTAGAGTAGACAGTAGAGCGTCGGATTAAACTGTTCATCAGCCAAGCCAGAGGATTTGTACCTGATGTCTGGAGAACATCCATTGTGACTGACATACACAGGAATGGCTTCTCTAATGACCTGCGTAATTACAGGTACATCAGCCTCACCAGCCTTATATGCACAGATATGGAATGCAGCTCAACTGATCTAGACCGCATTGGTTTGGATTTTTTTTAGGACAGGTCTTGTCTCCTGAACATAGTTAGCTACTCTAAAAAAAATGAGACTGTTAAATGAGGTCAATCAGTTGCACACTGCTTATTGCTACCCAGATAAGGCTCATGACACTACCCAGAAATTGTTATTACTGAAAAATTAGTCAAATAAAATCCCTATATTGTCTGTTGGACTGCAAATTGCCTAGACAATGGATTCCCCAGCTATACAAGTTGCTGATATCTTCTGTGAATGTAAAACTGTACTTAAGATACTACAGATAATAGTACTAGGTTTTCACATGTTTGACTTTTATTTTGCAAACATCCAAACCAATATCCCAGAAGTATGGTGGACCAAATTTGACTATGGCTGCAAAAATGGCAATACTATCCCCCACTCACCTACTTATGCTAAACAGCATCATCAGTGGTTGGAGTATGCAAATACTTTGTGTGTCTTAAATTATCTCACACTAAATACAAAAACAAATAGCACAGTAGTATTTGGCAAAAAAGAACTGCTTCCACCTTATATGTTATAAACAAACTACAGTTGTGTAAAATCTTACCATAACAATAGATGTCCTTGCCTTCACCGCTGCAGTATTCCTTACAAATGGGATTCCCTGCCCTGAAGCCCACAGTCCGGCCAGTTTACCAAAGTCTACTGCTGCTTTAAGGTACGCTGAACGTGACCTGCACACTCCTTGCATAGGGTAGGGCACAAAGGTGATGTTCAGGCATACCATCATCAGAACTGATTGCCCCAGTAGAAACAGCAGTCCAAGGAAAACCAAGAACATGCACATCCAGGAAGGAAAAAACACCAGGGGGATGGAAGGAGGGAGTGAAGACTGCATCGGTGAAGGCAAGGACATCTACTGTTATGGTAAGACTTTACACAACTGTACTATGTGCAGTATTCCTAGAAATGGGAGTGTGCCAAAGCTCAAGAAGAAACTTGGGAGGAGAAAGCAACCGAGCCCTCTAAGAAGCCATGAAGAATGGTAGCAGCAAAACCAGCTCTAGCTCTGGAGATACCATCCAACTGGTAATGTTTGGTAAAGGTATGCACAGAAGTCCAGGTAGTAGCTTCAAGGATAGAATTAGCATCTAAGCCTTTGAAAAAAGCACCAGAAGAAGCCACAGCTCTAGTGGAACGAGCCTTTACAGAAGAAAAAAGGCTCTCACCCTGAAAAGAAAATAGCCTTTGAAATCCAAGTGGAAAAAGTTTGCTTGGAAACAGCCAAACCTACAGATCTAGAATGAAAGGAAACAAATAACTGGTCAGATTTTCTGATAGCTTTAGTTTTATCCAAATAAAATCTGAGCTGTCTATGCACATCTAATGTACGCAGTACCCTCTCACTGTCAGATTGCGGAGGGGGGAAAAAGTAGGCAAATTAATATAGACTGATTACGTGACAACTCATTAACCACCTTGGCATGAAAGGAGGATTAGTACGCAAGGACACCCTGTCCTCGTGAAGTATCAAAAAAGGTAGACAAGCTACAAGGGCTTGCAACTCAGACACTTGTCTGGCAGAAATAAGCGCTAACAAAAGAAAGTACAGTTTTGTACCTACCATAAATGTAGATGTCCGATAGGTATGCAACTGCAGTCCTGACATATGGGTTGTCCTGCCTCAGGCAGCCCTTCAGTCGGCCGGATTCCAAAGTCTGGGTCTGGCGTCGGCTGATGTCGCCCTTGCCCCGACGTCAGAGCACCTGGGGTATAAAAGCGCCAGCCGACGCCATCTTCTTCAGTGTTTCTTGTCCCAGATGCCAGGTGCCCTCTAAGGAAGGCTAAATTTTGAAAATAGAGAGAAAAAAAAAAATTCCAGACAAGTACAACAACATAAAAACAAATACACCATAAAAGATTACCCCAGGTAGCTAAAATGAGGGGTAGAAACCCAAAAGAATACCACAGAGGGGTAGGTGGGAGGGAAAACCTGACTGCAGTTGCATACCTATCGGACATCTACATTTATGGTAGGTACAAAACTGTACTATGTCCTTCAAGGATGCAACTGCAGTCCTGACATATGGGTTGAATACCATAGCCAACCTGGGGGTGGTAGGCACTAAGACAAAGATGGTGTAGCTAAAATGCCCTGCAGGACTGCAGAAGCAAACCCTGCTCTGGATCTGGAATATAAAGGCAGGTTGTAATGTTTGGAAAATGTATGCATGGAGTTCCATGTAGCAGCTTCTAAAATGTCTTTTGTTGCCACTCCTCTTAAAAAGGCTGTGGAGGTGGCTGTAGCTCTGGTGGAATGTGGCCTGATGTCAGCTGGCACAGTTTTTCCATGAAAAGAGTAGCAGAATAGAATGCAATTTCCAATCCATTTAGAAACTGTCTGTTTGGAAATTGCTTTTCCCTGCAATCCAGCAGCGTAAGCTACAAAAAGCTGGTCAGATTTTCTGAAAGACTTTGTTCTGTCCAAGTAGTAGCGCAACTGTCTGTGTATGTCCAAGGTGTGCAGAAGTCTCTCTCCTTTATTTTGAGGATTGGGAAAGAAGGTAGGCAGGTGAATAGCTTGATTCAGGGACACCCTGGATACCACCTTTGGCATGAATGACTGATTGGTTCTCAAAGAAACTCTGTCCTTATGAAAAATGAGAAATGGTTGTATTGCCATAAGGGCCTGTAGCTCAGAGACTCTTCTTGCTGAGGTTACTGCCAGAAGGAAAGCTGTCTTCCAAGACAGAAATTGCAACTCTGAAGATGCTGCTGGTTCAAAGGGTGGAAGAGTTAATTTTTCCAGCATGAAGGTGAGGTCCCATGCAGGCACTGGTGGTTTCCTAGGAGGGTTGATGTTCTTGATACCTCTTAGAAACTGTCTTAGCAGTGGGTGAGAAAATACAGGCGGATCAGTGTTATATTTGGCAGATATTGCTGAAGCATGTATTTTTATGGAAGAATATGAAAGGCCATTGTGGAGCATTTCAGCCAAATATTCTAGGATCTGTGGAATGCTCATCACTGATGGGTCCTGACCCTTTTTGCTGTTCCAGATAAGAAATCTCTTCCATTTTGCTGAGTATGTTTTTCTAGTGGAAGGTCTGCGCACCTCCAGGATGATATCTTTTACCCTTTTGGAAAGTGTATCCTGAGGAATAGTCATGGAATCTTCCAAGCTGTCAGCTTCAATGTTTTCAAGCTGGGGTGTAGTGTCCTGTAATTGTGCTGAGTCAGAAGAAGTGGCCATTGAGGAAGGAGCCACGGATTGGTGTGTGTCAAGCTCCGTAGCAGTGTGTACCAGTGTTGTCTTGGCCAGTCTGGAGCTATGTCTTGATCTTTAGTAACACCTTGGTCATCAAAGGAAGAGGTGGGAAGGCATATAATGTTAGAGAGTTCCAACTGAAGGAGAGAGCGTCCACCTTCCATGCTTGAGGATGGTATGTCCTTGTGCAAAACTTTTTCAGATGGTGATTGAAGTGGGAGGCAAAAAGATCTATATCCGGCCTTCCCCATGCTTGAGCTATTTGTAAGAAAATTTCTGGATGCAACATCCATTCGTGTGGATCCATGATGTTTCTGCTTAGGCTGTCTGCCAGAACATTGTCCTTCCCTGGTATAAACTGGGATTGTAGCTCTATTTTCAATTGTAGGGAAATATCCCAGAGATTCATTGCCAGTCTGCAAAGAGGGTAGGAATGGGTACCTCCTTGCTTGTTTATGTACCACATAACTGTGGTATTGTCTGTCTTTATTAGTAGATGGCCCTGATGCATGAACTTTTCGAAGGCCTTGATTGCATGTATCACTGCCAGCATTTCTTTTTGGTTGATGTGCAGGTGCTTTTCTTTTTGTGTCCATTGTCCTTGAATGCATCTGCCCTCCATGTGAGCCCCCCATCCATGGTCTGAGGCATCCGTTGTTATGGTTTGACTTGTATGAGGCTTGCTGAAAGGCAGACCTTTATCTGGCTTGCTTGAGCCCACCACAGAAATTCCTTTTGAAGGCATGGAATGAGTGGGATCGATGCTTCCAGGCTGTGGCTGTGTTGAGACCATAGACTTTTTAGATACCATTGTAGTTTCCTCATATGCAGCCTTGCGTGTGGAATCAGAAGAATGCAAGATGCCATGAAACCCAGGGCCTGCAGGATTTTCCTTGCAGTCATCTGGGTGTGTGTTGCCAATTTTCTGAAGTATTCTGGTAATTGTTTTTGTTTTTCTTTTGTCAGAAATGCCATCTGGGTGTTTGTGTCCAGTGTGGCACCCAGGAAAGGTATTTGTTGGGATGGTACGAGATTTGATTTCTGAATACTGACTGTGTATCCCAAGGCCTGCAGTAGGTGAATGACATAGTCCAAGTTTTTTAACAAGGTTTGTTGGCTGTCCGCTTGTATAAGGCAGTCGTCCAGGTAAGGGTATATTTGTATCCCCTGAAGTCTGCAATGTGCAATTACTGATGCCAGGCATTTCTTGAATACTCTGGGCGCAGTAGATAAGCCAAAGGGCAATGCTGAGAATTGATAATGCTCTGAGCCTGTAAGAAATCTGAGGTATCTTCTGCAACTTTTTCTGATTGGGACATGCAGGTATGCCTCCTTGAGGTCCAGAGTTACCAGCCAAGACCCCTTGCCCAGCATGGGAAGGAGTTGCTGTAAAGTCAGCATTTTGAATTTTGGCACAATAAGGTAAGTATTCAGCGCGGACAATTCCAGAATGGGTCTCCATTGGTTTTCTTTTCTTGGAACAAGGAACAGTCTTGAATAAAATCCTTGGCCTTGTTCTGCAGAAGGAACCTTCTCTATTGCTCTTATTTGAAGTAGGTTTGTTATTTGTTTGAGTGCCTCTGCCCTTTGAGTTGGTGGCAGGTTTGGCCTGCCATGTCTTGTTGGTAGTGTATGAAAATGGAATCTGTATCCTTTGTCTATTATCTCCAGTATCCATTTGTCCTTTGTAATATTGTGCCAATTTTGTGAGAATAAAGATAATTTTCCGCCCAAAGGTGCTTCTAATTGAGCCCTGGATGGCGGAGTCAAAGTCAAGTCATTGAGATTGTCCCTGGAGCAGTGGAAGGTCCTGCCCCACCTCTCTGGTTCGAGGCTGCCATTGACGTCCTCTGTAGGAGCCTCGAGTTTGCCCTCTACCTCTGCCACGCCTGTTTTGCCTCTTTGAAATTTGTCTGTGTCTGGAAAGGACCAATGCTTAGAAGGCCAATTCCTGCTGAATCTTGGAGGCTGTACCTGGAGGAAATCTTTGACTGTTTGCACTGATTTTGCCTTTTCCTCTATTTTCTTTAAAACCTCTTGTGCAGTAGCACCAAATAGCTTATGTTTCTCTAGTGGTGCGTCCAAAAGCTTAGTTTTCACATGGTCTGGCAATGTTTGTTCCTTTAACCAAGCATGTCTGCGTATGACAGCACCTGTCATTGCTGCTCTACATGAAGCTTCCAATGCATCATATCCACACTGTAGGAAATGGTTGCTAACCTGCTGAGTATTATGAACCAATTCCTGTAACCCCTTTCTATCTAATGGTTCAGGGGAAGCCAATTTCTTTTGCAAGTCATCCAAAATGTATTCCTGATACTGAATCATATGAAATTGACAATTTAATGCTCGCATAGAAAGGGTGGAAGTTGTATATACTTTCTTGCCCCACCTCTCTAAAGCCCTAGAATCTCTTTCCGAAGGAAGTGGATTCTTAGCAGTAGTGGAAAAAAACCCTTTAGGCCCCTGAGAAATAGTTTCAGGGTCAGCAGTATGGCCCTTGTACAGAAATTGATGTGTGTCTGGGACCCTGTAGTACCTGTCTGGCTTGACAGGAGCAGGGGGGAGGAAGTCAGGGGAAACACTAGATTCTAAGTACACATCATCTAAAACATTTAAAACTGGTGGAATAGCTAAGGGTCTATGCTGAGGTAGCTTTAAAAATTCCCTTAACCTTTTCCTAGAATCTGAGTATTCTTGGCCTTGCCATTTGAAGTGTTCCCTCATGGAATGAAGCGTTTCCCCAAAGGAAAACTCCTCAGGAGGAGAAACAGAGGGAATGGATTCCTCCGCATCAGAATCCTCGTAGGCCGGGAAGGCCTCCTCCTGGTAGTCTGAATGTGCAGAATCACCTGAGGCCTCATCGGAGGACTGGGGATCTACCTGCTCAACCCTAGGCCTCTTGATAGAAGGCGGCTGAGAGCCTCTATCTGGATGTGGCTGAGAACCCCTAATTAAAGAAAGAAGGTTCTCAGCTAAACTTAAAATTTGAGAACCAGAAGTGGATCCCAGAGAAACAGATCTTGGAGGGAGAGACTTAGCCTGTTTGGCAGCCTTAGCACGTGTGTAGGCCTTAATGGACATAGACACTGGAGGCCTGGCAGCCCCGCGTGCTGGAGTAGTCTTATCCACTGAAATGGTGTCAAAAATATCCTGGGCTATGGTCTCAGAGGGGAGAACAGAAACCGGCACCGAGCTGGCCTCCGGTACCGAAGTAACCAGTGGGACGGTGTCGTCGGTCTGTAGTGGTTGTGAAACCGGCTCAGAAGAGACTGAGACACTCGCGGTAGGCCTAAGCGTGGTGTCGGCTGAGACCGCGGACTGCGGGTGTCGGTCCTTATCCTTCCGTTTTTTTAGGTAAATGTGCTGTCGGAAGCTCCGACGGCATGATATAACAGAAATCTTCCCCAAAATAATCCTGTGCAAACTCTGCCCGACGCCTAAGAGTGCGTTTATTGAAAAAAGCACAAGCTGTACAGGCCGAGACGTTGTGTTCTGGGCCTAGGCAGGGTAAGCAGTAAGAGTGGAAATCCTTATGAGGTATTTGTTTCCCACAAGTTAAACAATTATTAACTTTTACAGTTTTATCTGACATCGGCTGAGGCAAGAAAAGGTCCCCAACGGGGTACTTAGCTGTTTTGAAGACTTCAGTGCTGAAAACACAGGAGCTGGTCGACCGGCACTTGCGAACTGCTTCTGCTTCGGGCGCCGCGCGGCAAGAAAGACTGAAGAAGATGGCGTCGGCTGATGCTTTTATACCCCAGGCGCTCTGATGTCGGGGCAAGGGCGACATCAGCCGACGCCGGACCCAGACTTTGGAATCCGGCCGACCGAAGGGCTGCCTGAGGCAGGACAACCCATATGTCAGGACTGCAGTTGCATCCTTGAAGGACATCTGTCTTCCAAGAACAATGTTACAAGGAAGCTGAAACAGCAGGCACAAAAGGAGCCGGAGTTAATTTTTCCAGAACGAAATTAAGATCCCAGGGAGGAGGAACAGCCTTCCTGGGAGGTCTAATATTAAGGACGCATTTAAGAAACTGCATAGCCTCAAATCTAGAAGCTAACGGAGGAGTTAAAGGCAGACAAGCAAAAAGAGCTGACAAGTGGGCCTTAATAGAAGAATAGGCCAAACCAACATTAAGCAACTCACACAAATGAGAAAGTACAGTTGTGTACACTTACCATAAATGTAGATGTTAGAGTGTATTCACTGTTGCAGTCATTGCATTTGGGTTATCTGCCTGCAGGTAGCCCTCAGCCGGCCTGAATACCAGAGTCGTGGATTCCTGCATCGGATGCTGTCTCTTCTTCCATGACATCAGGTCGTCAGGGGGTATAAAACATGCAGCCAACACCATTACATCAGTTTTTCTTGGCCCAGATGTCAGGTGCCCCCATAATGGGGAGCAATTATATGTTATGTTACACCTCCATCAAAAAGCAAATATTAAATACACCAAACAAGAAGGAAAGGTAGAGTCAAGAATACACTTGAACATCTAGATTTATGGTAAGTGTACACAACTGTACTATGTTTTTCATGTTTCACTGTTGCAGTCACTACATTTGGGTTGATTCCCAGAGCTAAGGAAGGGAGGAGGAAATCAGAGAGCATTAGGACCAGCTAATAAGCCCTGCAACACTGCAGTGGCAAAACCAGCTCTGGATTTAGAAAAAAATAGGCATGTGGTAAATGCTTGAAGGTATGTACAGAGCGCCAGGTAGCAGCTTCTAGGATGTCCCTGGTAGGGACTCCCCTGAGGAAGGTTGTAGCGTTAGATGCAGCCCTGGTGAATGTGATCTTATCGCCTGTGAGGTAGGTTTTCCATGATGCTTGTAGCAGAAATGAATGCAATGGGCTATCCATTTAGAAACGGTTTGCTTTGAAATGGCCTTCCCATCTGCACCGGCAGCAAAGCCAACTAGCAGCTGTTCAGATTTTCTGGGAGGCTTACTTCTGTCCAAATAAAATCTAAGTTGTCTGTGCACGTCCAAAGAGTGCAGTATTTGCTCACCTTTGTTTTGTGGATTCAGGAAAAAGGTAGGCAAATGAATGGACTGATTTATGGCCACACTAGACACTACCTTGGGCATAAAGGAAGGATTAGTCCTGAGGGAAACCCTGTCTGTATGGAAGATAATGAAGGGCTCCACTGCCATGACAGCCTGCAATTCAGACACTCTTCTTGCTGAAGTGATGGCTAGAAGGAAGGCTGTTTTCCAAGAAAGGAATTTCAACTCTGCAGTTGCAGCTGGTTCAAATGGAGGGAGAGTGAGCTTTTCCAATACAAAGTTAAGGTCCCAGGCTGGAGTAGGGGCTCGCCTGGGGGTCTTAAATTTTTGGCATGAATTTTAACTGAAGAGAAGGATAGGCCCTTGTGGAGCATTTCTGTTAAGTACTGAAGAATATGAGGTAAGCTGGGCATTGTTGTGCCCATCCCCCGAGTCTGGCTCCAGGAACAGTATCTTTTCCACTTTTCAGCATAAGATTTTTTAGTACTAGGCCTCCTTGCTTCCAGAATGACATCTAGCACCTGCTTACTGAGGGATGCTATTGGTGAGCTCAAGGAATTAGCCAGGCTGCAAGGTCCAGGGTTTGACGCGGAGGGTGCAGAATCTGGCCCGCCTGCTGGGACAGCAGGGAAAGTATCTGAGGTAGGTGTCATGGTTCCAGCAGTATCATTCTGCACAAGTGGGGGTACCAATGCTGGCGTGGCCAGTCTGGTGCAATCAATATTGTCCTTGGCTTGTCCTGTTTGACGTTTAGCAGAACCTTTGAGAGGAGAGGCAGAGGGGGAAAGGCATAAACCGATAGGCTTTCCCAGGTAAAGGACAGGGCATCCACTTTCCAAGCTTAACTGTTGGGAGTCCTTGTGCAGAATTTGTCCAATTGGCAATTTTGAGGGGAGGCAAACAGGTCCATCTCTGGAGTCCCCCACTTGCTCCTCAAGAGGTTGAATATTTTTGGTTCCAGTTTCCATTTGTGTGGGTCCATGAGATTTCTGCTTAGGTTGTCTGCCAGTGAATTTAGCTTGCCTGGCAGGAATTGAGCTTGTAGGTGAACTTAGTAGCTCAAGGCTGTATTTCACAGAGCCATGGCTAGTCTGCAGAGAGGGTACAAGTGGGTTCCCCCCTGCTTGTTTATGTACCACGTAACTGTGGTGCTGTCTGTATTTACCAATAATTGTCCTGGAAGGATGTGGTCTTTGAAGGCAGTCAGGGAATTCTGTACAGCTAACATTTCTTTTTGGTTGATATGCAGGTGCATCTGACTCGGATTCCATTTGCCCTGAATGCACTACCCTGCCAAGTGAGCCCCCCATGCATAGTCTGATGCGTCTGTTAGGGTTTGGGTGGCAGGGAGTAGAGTGAAAGGGAGCCCCTTGTTGTGGTAGTAGGCCTCTGCCCACCAAAGGAACTCTGTCTTTATACAAGGAATGATAAGCATCACTGATTCTAGGTCCTGAGAATTTTGGCACCATGGCCGCGGTGGTATGGCGGTAGCATTGTTACCTCACAGCAAGAGGTTCTCCCGATCGATTCTTGGCTTGGGAGTGCCTTCTGTGTGGAGTCTGCGTGTCCTTCCCGCGGTTGGGTAGCACTCGAAAGACATGCGTGCGTAAATGGGCATGCCTTCACTGAAGGTTGGGCGTTGAGCTGGCACCTCAGCGTTTCGTAAAAAATCTACTGCCAATCATTAGCAGACTGGAGTTCCACTGTGGCAACCCCTTATCGGGAAAAAGCCGAAAGACAAACAACAACAAGACTTTTTAGATACCATTGTAGTTTTCTCATATGCAGTCTTGCATATGGAATTAGTAGAATGCAAGAGGCCATGAACCCCAGGGCTTGCAGAATTTTCCTTGCAGATAGCTGGGTCTTTGTGGCCAGTATTTTGAAGTAGGTTGTCAAATAAACTTGTTTCTCTGGAGTGAGGAAAGCCATCTGGGAAGTTGTGTTCAAGCTTGCTTCCAGGAATACAATCTGTTGGCGGGTACTGGGTGACATTTCTTTTTGTTTATGGTGTACTCCCGTGAGGTTAGAAGTTTTTTTACGAATGCCAGATGTTTTAATAGCAAGTCCTGGCTTTCTGCCTGAATCAGACAATCGTCTAGGTATGGGTATATTTGAATATTTCTCTGCCTGCAAAATGCAATGGCTGGAGCTAGACACTTTGTGAATACCCTGGGCGCAGTATATAAGCCAAAGGCAAGTGTAGAGAACTGATAGTGCATGGAGCCTGCCCTGAAGCATACATATTTTCTGCAAGATTCCCTTATTGGACTGCATCTTTGCCTAGCATAGGAAGCAGCTGTTGAAGTGTTAGCATTTTGAATTTTGGGATTACCAAAAAGGTGTTTAGAATAGAGAGGTCCAGGATAAGACGCCAGTAGCTGTCTTTTCTTGGTAACAGGAAAAGTCTTGAATAAAAACCTTGTCACTTTTTTTCTGCTGGAACAGGTTGAATAGCCCTGATACTTAGAAGAAAGAGAACCTGCTGTTGAGCCTCTACCCACTGGTTTGGGATTAGGTCTGGCCAACCGTTTGGGGTTGTTAGGGTGTGGAAGTGGAATCTTTCCTTGGAAAACTATATTTAAAATCCATTTGTCCTGGGTTATGAGTTTTTTGCATGCAGGGTGAGCTTTCCTCCTAAGCGAGCAGGCAGTTGAGCAGGGCTTGGAAGGGTTAAGTTTAAGTCATTGTGACATTTTTCCGTAGGGAGGTGTCTTACTACTTCCTGCTTTGGAAGTGGGAGCCCCCCACTGCTTAGGCCTGTGCGTAGCCTGAGACCATAACCTAGGTGGTCTGCTGTTCCTAAGTTTGGACTGAAGGTCTGGAAGAGACTGGAAAGGATCAATTCTTTGCAGGCCAATGCCTACTAAATCTGGGAGGATGTACTTGCAGGAAATCTTTAACAGTTTGCATAGATTTAGCTTTTTCCTCCATCTTTTTGAGGACGACTTCTGCTCAGTTGCCAAACAGGCAGTCTTGGTTTAAGGAAGCATCCAGTAATTTAGCTTTAACATGATCTGGTAATGTTTGCGCCTTAAGCCAAGCATGCCTTCTAAGAACAGACCCAGTGACAGCAGCCCTGCAAGATGCTTCTAAAGAATCAAAACCACATTGCAAAGTATGTTTACCAACTTGTTCCGCAGAACACATTAAATCCTGCAATTCTTTGTGTTGAGCACAGTCAGGAATCAACATAATTTTCTGTTTAAATAGTCCCATAATATGCTGCTGGTACTTTAACATATGAAACTGGCAATTTAAAGCCCTAATGGACAAAGTAGCAGAAATGTATACCTTCTTAAGTCATCTGTCCAAGGCTCTAGAATCTTTATCAGAAGGGGTAGGATTTTTGGCAGCAGTAGCCTTAATGCCCTTTGGACCTTGGGGAATGGTCTCCGGATCCACAGTAGGATTCTTGAAGAGGAACTTGTGAGAGTCAGGTACTCTGTAATACCTGTCAGGTTTTCTGGGAGCTGGAGGTAAAAAGTATCTGGGGACAGGCTAGATTCCAAGAAAGCATCCTCTACAATGTCCAGAACAGGAGGGATAGCTAAAGGCCTGTGTTGAGGAAAGAGTAAGAATTCCCTAAGCCTCTTTTTGGAGTCAGAATAATCCTGGCTTTCCCAGCGGAAATGTTCCCTTAGAGAGTGTGCAAGGTTTCACCAAAAGAAAAATCTTCTGGAGAGGAAGCAGAGGGAATTGAATCCTCTCCATCAGAATCCACATATGCAGATAAAGGCAAATCCTGGTAATCAGAAGAAACAGAAATATCAGAATCCTGATTAGAAGAATCAGAAGGAAAATCACTTCTAGGTCTCTTGGAGGGGGAAGGCTGGCTTCCTCCAATTAAAGTAATAAGGTCTTCAGCCATTCTAAGCATTTGTTTTTTAGGCATATGGGCCTGACCATGCGGTTTGAACGTCTATTTTCTAGGCGTGGGTTGAGTTTTAGGCTTGGATAAAGAAGATGGCGTCGATTTAAAATGCAAGTCTGTAGGCCTGAATACACCCTCAGAAGCTGGTGCCTGCACTGCAGCTCCGGACCCATCCAAGGTACAGACATCCGTAGGTTCCATAGTCGAAGAAGCATCTCGTGACATACTGGACTCCGAATGGGTCTCAGTAGAGGCCTGCGAATCTGAAGTAGCGGGTATCAAGGGCTGCGAAAGCGCCTCACTGAGTACCGGCGAACTGGTGACTAGCTTAATGGAAGCGTCGTCAGTAGTTTTGGACCTATGTGGTCTGTCTCTGTCTTTATCCTTACTTTTTTGGAAGATCAGTAGTCGGATGGCTTACCGAAGCCATTTCTGGATAGTTATACAGACTACCAAAATAATTTGGTGCAAAAATAGACGACAAATAGTTCGGGGGTTGAATAAGGCACAAAACCGACAGCAAGCGATGTCGTGGTCTGGGTCTAAGCAAGGAATGCAGTACAAATGAAAATCTTTATGAGGTATTTGCTTTCCACAGGCAAGACAATTATTCACTTCTACTGACATCGGTTAAGAGCAAGAAAAAGGATCCCCAACAGGGTACTTAGCTTTTTTTTTTAAGACTTCGGTTCTGAAACTCGAAAATAAAAATTTCAGAAGTCGGCCGACCGGCACTGGCGAACTGCTTCTGCTTCGGGCACCGCACGGCAAGAAAGACTGATGTAATGGGCGTCGGCTGCATGTTTTATACCCCCGACAACCTGACGTCATGGAAGAAGAGACAGCATCCAACACAGGAATCCAAGACTCTGGTATTCAGGCTGGCTGAGGGCTACCTGCAGGCAGATAACCCAAATGTAATGACTGCAACAGTGAAACATGAAGAACATCCACAGAAAGTGGGTCCAGGTCACGAGAAAGACACCAAATAGAAAACCTCTTCCATTTAGACATGTAGGATTTTCTAGTAGTAGGTTTCCTGGCCTCCTGCAGGACCTGCAGGGGTCCTCAGAAAAAAGCTGTCTATAAGAGATCAAAATCCTCTCACCCACAGTATCAGCTGAAGCATGCACAGGTGGGGATGGATGAGAGACCCCTTGTCTTGTGTGAGGAGATTCACCCTGTGAGGTGGACTGTGGGGACTGCCCTTGGCTAGATGCAGAAGTAGAGGGAACCAGTGCTGTCACAGCCAAAAGGAAGTCACCAACAAGATTTTGTGAGCATCCTGTTGAACCTTGAACAGGACTCTTGGAATGAGAGGAAGGGGAGGGAATGCATAAACATCCCCTTCCAAGAAAATGAGAGGGGGTCCATCTTCCATACCAGAGGACCTGGGACTCTGACACAAAACAAAGGAAGCTGTCTGTTCAGAGGGGAGGAAAAGAGATCTACTTGAGGAGTACCCCACTGGTGAACAATGTCCAGAAACACATCCCTGTGAAGCATCCATTCGTGGGATTGAGTGAAGAACCTGCTCAGATTGTCTTGCCACAACATTCTGATCTGAAGGAATGTAAACCACCTGAAGAGTCACTTGATATTGGATAGCCAGATCCCATACCAGAAGTGCCAGCTGGCAAAGACAGTAAGATCTCGTACCCTGTTTGTTGATATACCACATGACTGTAGCATTGTCCATGAATACCTTGAGAGGCCCTGGAGAAAAGAGATGATGAAAGATCTGAAGAGCCAGCATAACAGCTCTCATCTCTTTGATGTTGATGTGCTCCTTCCAGGGACGAGGCAACCACATTCCCTGAACCCTCAGGGAGCCAAACGTTGCTCCCCATCCCACATTGGAAGGGTCTGTGAACCGATCCTGAGAGGGAACAGGAAGTTGAAAAGGGAGCCCTGAATTCAGAGACAACTGCTGAATCCATCGCAGAAATTTTTTACTGAGCCAAGGGAGAAGAGAAACAGGAAAGTCTAGAGGATGCACATGCTGAAGCCACACATACCTTCAGAAACCACTGGAACTTCCTCATGTGGAGTTTGGCCAGAGTGAGCAACGGAATGGTGGAAGCCATGGACTCCAGAGCTCTCAGAAACTCCCTGGCTGTAATGGAGGCCAGAGGAATAAGAGTTTTGAAAGAAATGAGACAGGGATGCCAGCATTGGCACCGTTTGAATCCTGCAACCCAGAAAGCCATCATCCTGAGAAGGAGACAGGGAAGACTATCTGAAGTTTATTGTGAACCCCAGGCTCTGAAGAAAAGAAATGGTAAAATGAAGATTTTGCAAAAGGACCTCTGGAGAAGATGCCTGAATCAGCAGATCGCCCAAATAAGGAAAGATTTTGATGCCTTGAAGCCTGCAAAAGGCAATCACAGAAATGAGGCACTTGGTGAATACCCATGGGGCAGTAGAAAGGCCAAATGGCAAAGCACAGAACTGAAAATGCCAGGAAGCAACACAGAAATTCAAAATTCTCCTGAAAAGAGGATGGATGGGAATATGGAAATAAGCATCCTTGAGGTCCAGAGACACCAAAAAGGCCTGAGGGAGCAAGAGAGGAAAAAGGGACTGAAGGGACAACATCAGAAAGGAAGGCACTTTCAGAAAAGGGTTTAGATGGGAGAGATCTAGAATAGGTCTCCCAGTACCTTCTTTTCTGGGCATTAGAAACATTCTTGAATAAAACCCTTTCCTCTTTTGGGACACAGGCACCTCTTGAATAGCACCCTGAGACAAGAGATCTCGAAGAACTGCTGGGAAAAAATGAAGGTGTTCCTGCAGGGGCTGAAGAATGGCCTTAAAAAGAGGGCAGGAAAACCAGATCATTAAGTACCCCTGCCGAATGACTGACAGAACCCATGAATCCTGGGTGACTCACAGCCAAACGGAAAGAGAAAGGTGAAGAGAAAGAGGAATGTGGCTGGGAACAGGTGGATAGTCCGATAGCACCTGGTGTGTCAGGAAAGGAAGACATAAGAATCCCTGCAGTCTGAGTGGCCTTAGCAGGAGGAGTCCTTTTACTACTCTTTTTACCTTTAGGAGGAGGATGAGATTGTGTACGAACAAAGGCTGGCTTAGAAGGGTAGTTTTGCTGAAATTTAGGCACAGGAGAAACAAAGACATGCTTAAGCTCCTGTAAAGCCTTCCCCTAGTCCTGAAGAGATTTAAATAAACCAGCAGACACTTCACCTAACAAAAGATTATTATCCACAGCAGTATCCATCAACTTAGGCTTAATATCACTGGGCAAATTTGAAGCCTAAGCTATGAATATCTCCTCAGAACTGAACCACAAGCAGCACCCCTAGCTGCATCATAACTACATTTGATAGAATGACGAACTACCTGAGAGGAAGTCCCAAGCAAGAAAAGAGCAGAAGATTTACCTGAGAGGAAGTCCCAAGCAAGAAAAGAGCAGAAGATTTACTCAGAGTCTGGAAGATCAGAAAGAAGCTGACAAGCCTGAGAAAGGAAAAGCCAAGACATACCTAGAGATATGGACCTGATAATTAATAGCCCAAAAAGCTAGGGCAGCCGAAGTATAAACTTTCTTACCCAGCCTATTCATGGTTCTACTGTTCTTGCCACAAGGCAGTAACTTGGACGAAGGAAGCAATTGAGATGGCTTACCAGAGACTACAGACACCACAGAGGGGTCAGCAGCAGGACATTTAAACAAAAAGGAACAATTCTCAGGCACCCTATAATTCTCAGGCACCCTATAAAACCTATCAGACTTCTTGGGAGCAGGGGGCAGAGAATCCGGCGGTGTAGAGGCATTGGAAAAAACATCCAATAAAGTAGGCAAGACAGGAGGAATGACTGCAGGTTTAGAAGATTTCATCTTCAGTAACTCATAATACTTCTTATGGATATCCGAAAGCTGGGCACAATCACACTTAAAAAAATTTGATCTTAAGATATTGTCCCCCTAAAGGAAATTTTCTCAGAAGGATTATCTAGAGTGCGAGAATCCTCCTCCTCAGACCCATAGTCTAAAGGAGAAGGAATCTGGGTAGAATAAGCAAGGGAGTCGCCATCAGAATCCACCTCAGAAGAATTCAATTCTCTGGGCCCGTTAGGGGAAGAAGAGGACCAAGGAAGAGCAGGAAAGTACAGCTGTGTACACTTACCATAAATGTAGATGTTCGAGTGTATTCACTGTTGCATTCATTACATTTGGGTTATCTGCTTGCAGTAGCCCTCAGTCGGCTTGATTAACAAAGTCTTGGGTCTTGCTTCAGATGCTGTCCCTTCTTCCATGACGTCAAGTCGTCAGGGGTATAAAACATGCAGCCAACGCCATTACATCAGTTTTTCTTGCCCCAGATGTCAGGGGCCCCCTAATGGGAAGCAATTAAATCTATAATTAAAAGGAACAAGAACTACAACAAAAAAGCAAATACACCAAAAAGCTTTTTGAGCATAGTAAGGGAGAGTAGAGTTATAGCCAAAAGAAGAAAGGGGGCTGGAGGGAGGGTAACCAGGACTGCAACTGTAGTGTTCCAAAAATCAGACGCACGGGTGAAAATAGCCCTTTCAAAAGCCAAAAACACAGGGTCAATGGGACCAGATGGTGTCCCAGGCCGCGTCTTGGACGAACTACAGAACAAACTAACCCCTCACCTAAACACGCTGTTCAACCTCAGCCTCGCCCACAGGCTATGTGCCCATAGAATGGCGCACAGCAACGGTTATTCCTCTCCACAAAGGAGGGGCCACAAATGACCCTGATAACTATTGCCCCATAAGCCTGACTAGCCTAATCTGCAAGGCTATGGAGCGCATCATCATGGAACTCATTAACAAAGACATTGGGAACCTCCAAACACTTGATCCGACCCAGTTCAGCTTTGTTAAGGGCAGAGCATGCCTACTAAACCTGGTTGACTTCTTCGAGACAGTCACCAAGGCCATAGACGAGGGAAAGGTTGATCACACAGCCTACCTTGACTTCGCCAAGGCTTTCGACACCATTCCCACTTGGGTATTGCAGAAAAAGTCACCAGTCTGAACATAAACCCCTACATAACGAGATGGGTTGCCAACTGGCTCACAGACAGAACTCGCACGGTAAGAATAGCGGGCTCCAGGTCCGACTCTAAACCAGTCACAAGTGGTGTCCCGCAAGGCTCGGTCCTGGGACCCCTACTGTTCGGCATATACTTCTCAGAAGTACAGGCAAACACAGGAGGACTATGGCTAACCAAGTTAGCTGATGACTGCAAACTGGGAGCCATAAATGACTCTCCAGCTGACACAGACATCCTCCAAAAGGGCCTTACTGAGACGGACACCTGGTGTCAAAGTCATGGCCTCAAGCTAAAGCCAAAAAATGCATAATCATCCCGTTTGTGAAAAACAAAACACACATGAATTACCACATATAGGTGGCAGCCCCCTTAATACAGAAGAGGCAATAAGAGATCTGGGGACCCAGGTAGATAGTAATCTCTCCTTTGACAATCATATTGCCAAAGTAGTTAGGAAATCCTTCTATGTGGCCCATCTAATTACTAAAGGGTTCGCATCTAGAAATAAAGAGGTTATAGTGCCCCTCTACTCGTCACTCATTAGACCCATCATAGAGTACAATGCCCCATTTGGGATGTACCAACAAGACACTTCCAACAGCTGGAAAGACCACAAAAGTACCTCACCAAGAGGATTACTGGTCTCAAACATATGTCCTATGCAGCCCAACTGAAAAAACTCCGGCTGTACTCAGTGGCATATCGCTTACTCAGAGGTGATCTCTGCCTGACTTACAAAGCCATGTCCAACTCAGAATTAATAGACATGCTCCACCTAAAGAAATCCAAGTCACTGCGAGCCACGTGCTCTAGTGAGATAAACCTCGCCATAACAATAAACAGAACATGCTGGAGGGATAGATTCCTGTCACAGAGACTCCCCATGCTTTGGAACAAAATTCCAAATTACATCAGGCAGAGCCCCTCACTAACACTCTTCACGAGAAACCTTGACGAGTGGATGGGTAACAGAAAATACACCCCTGGGATCACTTCATTGGCTCTGTTTGACAGAGGATCAGTTAATTAATCAATGGGATGGCGAAAGCCGACACACTCTGGATAGTTTTATAAATGCCCTCGGGCAGATAGCCTGGTACCTACCTATGAACAGTGGATACACTCTAACATTATGGTAAGTGTACACAACTGTACTATGTTCTTCGTGTTTCACTGTTGCAGTCATTACATTTGGGTAGACTGCCAAAGCTAAGGTTGGGAGGAGGAATTTAAATAGAATTAGGACCAGCTATAAGGCCCTGCAAGACTGCAGTGGCAAAGCCAGCTCTGGATTTAGAGAAAATGGGCAAATGATAATGCTTGGTGAAAGTATGTACAGAACTCCAGGTAGCAGCTTCTAGGATGTCCCTGGTAGGGACGCCCCTGAGAAAGGCTGTGGAGGTAGATGCAGTCCTGGTTGAATGATAGCTTTCCCCTCTGTCCCTGCGGCAAATGCCACCAGCAGTTGTTCAGATTTCCTTTAGTCCTGTCCAAGTAAAATCTAAGTTGTCTGTGCACATCTCAGGAGTGCAGTATCCGTTCCCCTTTGTTCCGTGGGTTAGGAAAGAAGGTAGGTAAATGAATGGACTGATTAAGAGCCACACTGGATACCACCTTGGGCATGAAGGAGAGATTGGCTCTGAGGGACACTCTGTCCGCATGAAAGATGATGAAAGGCTCTACTGCCATAAGGGCCTGTAATTCAGATACCCTTCTTGCAGAAGTGATTGCTAAAAGGAAAGCTGTTTTCCAGGAAAGGAATTTTAAATCTGCAGTAGCAGCTGGCTCGAAAGGAGGAAGAGTGAGTTTCTCCACGACAAAGTTAAGGTCCCAGGCTGGAGTTGGAGCTCTCCTGGGTGGCCTTAAATTTTTGGCCCCTCTGAAGAACTGCTTGAGCAGTGGGTGAGAGAAGAGGGGAGGCTCTGTGCTGTAATGAGCTGAAATGGCTGAGGCATGAATTTTGATGGGGGAAAAGGACAAGCCCTTATGAAGCATCTCAGTCATGTATTGTAGAATCTGAGGTAAATTGGGCACTGCTGCACTCATTCCTTGAGATTGATTCCAGGCACAAAATATTTTCCATTTTGCAGCATAAGATCTTCTAGTACTTGGCCTCCTTGTCTCTAAAATGATATCCATTACTGATTTACTGAGGGGTGGTAAAGGAGAGATTAGGCAATTAGCCAGGCTGCTAGGTTCAGGGTTTGCAACTGAGGGTGCAGAATCTGGCTCTTCTGCTGAGACAACAGGGAAGGAGTCTGAGGCAGGTGCCATGGGGCCAAGTGTGACACTACGCAAGAGGGGGTACCAGGGTTGGCGTGGCCAGTCTGGTGCAATTAAAATCATCCTTGGCTTGTCCTGTTTGATCTTTAGTAGTATCTTGGAGAGCAGAGGCAGAAGAGCAATGGCATAAACTGATAGGTTTTTTCAAATGAAGGATACAGTATCCACTTTCCAAGCTAGCTTGTGGGGAATCCTTGTGCAAAATTTGTCCAATTGATGGTTCTGGGGGGGGGGGGCAAACAGGTCTATATCTGGGCTCCCCCCCACTTGCTTGTCAACATGTTGAAAATCCTTGGTTCCAGTTTCCACTGATGTGGGTCCATGAGGTTTCTGCTTAGTCCGTCTGCCAGTGTATTTAGTTTTCCTGGCAGGAATTGAGCTTGTAGATTCACTTGGAAGCTCAAGGCTGTGTTCCACAATGCCATGGCTAGTCTGCAGAGGGGGTAAGAATGTGTACCCCCCCTGCTTGTTTATGCACCACATGACAGTGGTGCTGTCCATCTTTACTATTAGTTGTTCTGGAAGAATGTGGTCCTTGAAGGCTGTCAGAGCATTCTGTACAGCTAACATTTCCTTTTGATTTATGTGCAGGTTCATTTGACTTGGGTTCCATTTGCCCTGAATGCACTTCCCTGCCAGGTGAGCCCCCCATGCATAGTCTGATGTGTCTGTTAAGGTTTGGGTGGCAGGGGGTAGAGTGAATGGTTGTCCCCTGTTTTGGTGGCAGGCCTCTGCCCACCAAAGGAACTCTAGGTGTAGGCAAGGTATGACAGGAATCATTGCTTCTAGATCCTGTGAATGTTGACACCATAGGCTTTTGAGATACCATTGTAGTTTCCTCATATGCAGCCTTGCATATGGAATTAGCAGCATGCAGGAGGCCATGAACCCCAAGGCTTGCAGTATTTGCCTTGCAGTTAGCTGGGTTTTTGTGGCCACTGGTTTGAAGTAGGTTGTCAAATGAATCAATTTCTCTGGCGTGAGAAAAAACATCTGGGAAGTTGTATTCAAGCTTGCTCCCAGGAATATAATTTGTTGACAGGGTACCAGGTATGATTTCTTTTCATTAATGGTGTACCCCAGACAAGCCAGCACCCTTTGAACAAAGGCCAGATGATTCAAAAGTACGTCTTGGCTTTCTGCCTGAATTAGACAACTGTCCAGGTATGGGTATATCTGAATATTTCTTTGCCTGCAAAATGCAATGACTGGAGCTAGGCACTTTGCGAATACCGTGGGCACAGTAGATAGGCAGTGCAGAGAACTGATTGTGCATGTAGCCTACTTTGAAGTGTAGGGATCTTCCACAAGACTCCCTGATAGGGATGTGCAGGTATGCTTCTTTTAAGTCTAGTGTTGCCAACCATGCATGTTTGCTAGCACAGGAAGCAGCTGGTGAAGTCAGCATTTTGAATTTAAGGTGTTTAGAGAAGAAAGGTCCAGGAGAGGATGCCATGTACTGCCTTTTCTGGGTACTAGGAAAAGTCTGGGATAGAAACCTTGTCCCCTTTCCTCTTCTGGGACCAACTGAACTGCTTAAGAGAGAGAGAACTTGATTTTGGGCCTCTGCCCAATGATTTGGGGGTAGATCTGGTCACCCGCTTGGTGTTGGTAACATGTGGAAGTGAAATCTGTATCCTTGGGACTAAAACCCATTTGTCCTGGGTAATGAATTCCCAGTTTTTGGCCTGCAGACCAATCTTTCTGCCTAAAGGAGCATTCAGTTGGAAGTGCTTGGAAGTTTTAAAAGCAAGTAATTGAGACAGTTTTCCATACGGGGAGTCTTACTACTCCCAGATTTGGGTGCGGAAATCCCCCACTGCTTAGTCTTGTGTCCCCTGGGACACAAATCTGGGGTTTCTGCTGTGTCTGTGTTTGGCTTGAGAAGACCTGGAAGGGGTTGGAAAGGACCAATTCTTAGAGGGCCAATGCCTACTAAATCTAGGAGGCTGAACTTGCAAGAAATCTTTAACAGTTTGCATAGATTTAGCTTTATCTTCCATCTTTTTAAGAACTTCCTCAGCTTTGTTGCCAAACAGGTGGTCCTGATTTAAGGGAGCATCCAACAGTTTAGCCTTAACATGATCGGGCAAAGATTGCTCCTTAAGCCAAGCATGCCTTCTGAGCACAGACCCAGTAACAGCAGCCCTGGAAGAGGCCTCTAATGAATCAATCCACATTGCAAAGTATGTTTACCAACCTGTTCAGCAGAATGCATTAAATCTTGTAATTCTTTATTTTCAGCACAGTCAGGAATCAACATCATTTTCTGTTTAAGCAACCCAATAACATGTTGTTGATATGAAACTGGCAGTTTAAAGCCCTAATGGCCAAGGCTGCAGAAGTGTAATCCTTCTTACCCCATCTATCCAGCGCCCTGGAGTCTCTATCAGAAGGGGTAGGATTTTTAACAGTAGAAGCCTTAATGCCCTTGGGGCCCTGTGAAATAGTCTCTGGATCCGCAATAGGATTTTTAAAAATAAACTTGTGTGAATCAGGAACCCTGTAATATCGGTCAGGTTTTCTGGAAGCAGGAAGAAAAGAATCAGAGGCCAAACTAATTCCCAAAATGCATCATCAACAATATCTAGCACAGGAGATATAGCTAAAGGCCTATGCTGAGGCAGGATTAAGAAATCCCCAAGCCTCTTTTTTGAATCGGAAAAATCCTGGCTTTCCCAGGGGAAATGCTCCCTTAGAGTATGTAAGGTTTCACCAAAAGAAATATCCTCTGGAGGGGAAGCAGAGGGAATACAGTTCTCTGCATCAGAATCCTCATAAGTAGATAAGGGCAAATCCAGATAATCAGAAGAAGAATCAGAAAAATCAGAATCCAGGTCAGAAGATTCATAAACAACTTAAGTCCTAGGTCTCGTAGAAGGGGGAGGTTGGCTTCCCCTGATTAAAGTTATAAGATCTTCAGCCATTCTTATCATTTGTTTTTTAGGCATAGAAGCCTGAGCATGTGGCCTGGGCATCAGTTTCTTATGCATGGTTCAAGATTTAGGCCTAAATGAAGGAGGCGTCGATTTAATATGCCTGAAAAACTGAAAAAGACGTATGGTCGTGAGCAGCACCTAGGCAAAAAAAGCTTATCGAGGCGGTCTTTATGGTGAATCAGTCTCCCACACTTGGCATTTACCCTTCCTGGAGGACATTAACCCCAAACAGCACAAACAAACAAAAGAAACCAAAAATCCAACTGGGTACTTACCTGCAACTGTGAGGACTCTAGCAAACAGGAGTAAGCACAGGAATGCCAACAAAAAAGAAAAACAGTAAAAAAAATGGACAGAGGTAACAGACAGACTGTTAAAACAGCATTCGGACTGTCCGAGGATGGTACACCTAAACATCACCTTTATGCCCTACCCTACGCAAGAAATGTGCAGGTGATGTTCAGCATACCTCAAAGCAGTGGTAGACTTTGGTAAACTGGCAAGATGCTGGGCTTCATGGCAGGGAATCCCATTTGTAAGGAATGCTGCAGTGGTGAATGTAAGGACATCTTCTCTACACACAGACACTGTCATAAAAGACCTGAGTATTTATGTGGACAACTCTCCGTCATTTTCTCATCATATTTCCACCACAGTAAGTCCTTCTACGTAGCCCAGTAAATTTCTAAGGGAATACCCTCAAGATCCAATGAAAATCAGTCTACTCCTCTATTCCTCCCTCTTCAGACCCATCACTTAATAGAATCTCCCTTTTGGTATGTATAAATCCAAGCATATCACAACTGAAAAGGCCCCAGTGATTTCTAATTATGAAAACTGAAGGCCTTAAATCCTTCGACAATCTTGATAGATTAACAAGAATCTCCTTTTTTTCAGTACTAGGAGCTCTGAGGTGACCAGTGTTCTCAGTTTACCAACTACAAAAGACCCAATCCTATTTGGCCTCCTATTTCTTTGCAAAACCTATGGCTCTGCAAACAGCCCACATTAGGGACTTAACTTTGCACTAAGAAATAAATGTAACTTAATGGAGGGATAGGTTCCCAACTAAACATATACCCACCTTATGAAATAAGTCACCACTACAGGTCAAACAAAAGTACTCCTTTGGCTACCTTTTAGGGTACTCTTCATGACTGAATGGGTAGGCAAATTTACCAGAGGGCTATCATATACCCAGTTTCATTTGGGAGGTAAGCAATAGTATTAAGTGCTTGAAAAGGATGGAAAGAACACCTTTAAGTGTGTCATCTCAAAAATGTACATTACTAGTCATCTTATGGTGCCAATGATCGCTTGACTAGTACTAGTCCTATGTTATTCTGTACTGAATAGTAGCATTCTGCAACAATTATTTTCACTAGTTACTGCACACCAGGGCTCTGGCATTACAGGTTTCACTCGTTACTGCATACCAGAACTATGGTACTACAGGTTTCATTAGTTACTGCACACCAGGGCTCTAGCGTTACAAGTTTCACTACTTTTGCACAGCAGGACTCTGGCATATTGTTTCAGTAATTACTGCACACTAGGACTCTGGTACTTCTGGTTTAACTAGTTACTGCATACTAAGATTCTGATACTACTGGTTTCACCAATTACTGCATACTAGGATTCTAGTACTATTTACTTTATCAGCATAACTCAAGTGGCAGCCTCATCCCCATATTTCTTCAAATCTGCACGTCAGCAAATTTCACATTCGCTTACATGCAGTCTTTTGGTATAGCTATTCCTAATGACCAAAAGATGCATCTGTACATATTGGTGTTTTAACAGGTGAGTAATTATTAGCAGTTCTCTCTCTTGACTTAGAACACCCTAACTCTCCTGTACTTCTGATTATCCCTCACATCCAATTCTTCTCAAACAGACTGGTTTACAATGACTCCCTTTTCTCCTAAACATTAAAAATAACACATCTGCCGAAGATGTTACAGGCCTGAGGGAGCATGCATAAAATACACAGTTAAGCTTTTTGGCTAAAAAAGGTAAGTTAGAAAAGTAAAAATAAGAATCATTTTGCAGGATGTTTCTCCCAGGCTTCTGTATATCTGGGAATGGCACATTACTTAAACTCTTCTATTTTTAGTAAGGGACACACTTCTGTATTCCTGCTAACTGACTCAGGTCTCCATGCATAGCAAACTAAATGTGCACAATCCAACCTTACTACATTCTGTTAAGGTTACCTGAGGTGAGACCATCTGCAGTCAGGTTCTAGCAGACCATGTACAACATGAATTACCAAATGGCTAATTACAGAAATGTGTGCATACCAAAGTATTACCTGATTTCTACATATTCAGCAATAAAAGCAGTGCCTCACTTATTTGTTTTCAACTGTTAGAACCATACCCATACACAATCACTTTGAAGAAACAGTAAATATTAGTTCTCCTAAACTGCCTCAAGCAAGGGAAATTAAAAATAGCCAAAACCTTTTGTGCACCTTCAAATAACACCAATTTACAAAGAGGTCAAGTTAATATGACAGCTCAATCACAACAGAGAACAGCTACTAAAACACTTACTTAACACCATCACTGTATAACTAGGGGGCAGTATGCCATAAGTTTTCATTCATTATGGTTGTCATGGTCAAACAGGAGAGGTACATGATGGAGTGGAAACAGAAAACTGGGCAGCACAGGAGGAATTTTCATCTCTTAATGGACTACGAGAACATGAATACAGAACAGGGGTCAGAAGTTTATTACGCAAGACATGCAGACATGCTGTACTAAACCATTAGTGACTGTTCAATAAAAATTCAGTTTTGTCTGCCTATCTGGGGAAAGCAAGGAAAAAGGGTGGATGATGTACGGAGAGATAAAGGAGGATGGATAACTGAAGCTAGCTAAATGCTGATATGGCTGCCTAGCAGGTGCACACCGCAAAAAAGCAGTGGATTCCTGAAGCTACACCTGTCTTCCAAATTACATTTTGTAGAGCCAATATCCCCACAGGGTCATTCCCATGCTTAAATTTAAAGTACAACTAAAACTTCACCCATCAAATCAATGGATCTGGTCTTGTGTATCCCCAGGATAAATGCCACTGTAAACTTCAGCATGCCATATCATTAAACTATTTATCTTCATTTAGAGTACTATGCCCAAAAAACAGTATTCACCAATACCTGAATAGTTTATCTTCTCTTAGGCATATGCATACATTTTGTGACACTGCTTGCCACTCCAACTCTAAACTTGTAATATAAACGTTATGATAGCCATATAGAACAGTCTCTGAACCCGTTTAATATCTACCTCTTAACTATAATAACATTTTCTGCCATACCAAGTTCATTCCCTCACTTCCATTTCTTAGAATTTCTAATCACAAGATCTGTTATCTGTTTGAGAAACTCACTAATGCACCTTTTCAATTGCTAAATGTTCAAATATCTACTAAATGCATAAGTATTCTTTTCTACTGACTACATTTCATACAAATGTAATATTAATAGCAAATATATGTGTAATTGTTAATGTACATTATTGAAAGTCAGTTAAAATGTTGTAATATGTTGGCAGTTCTCTCTACAGGCATCCAATGAAAAGTACAGTTTTGTACCTACCATAAATGTAGATGTTCGAAGATCCACATTGCTGCAGCCATAACCTGTGGGTAGTCCGCTGTCCTCGGTCGGCCCGAATACCAAAGTATTAGGCTGGCGTCTGTCATGGGCGCTCAGGTCTGACGTCAGTGCGTCATGGTATTAAAGCGCATGACCGACGTCATATCCTCAGTCTTTTCTTGCCCCAGATGTCAGAAGGCCCTAAAAAGAAAGGCCACAGCCAAAAATGGAAAAACCTATGTACAAACAACCTCTACCACCCAAACCATACAACACTCCAAACTACAGAGGGGAAGGAGGGAGGGTAAATTGGACTGCAGCAATGTGGATCTTCGAACATCTACATTTATGGTAGGTACAAAACTGTACTATGTTCTTCATCTCACATTGCTGCAGTCATAACCTGTGGGTAGAATCCCAAAGCAAAGGTAAAGGGAGGCTGGCAAAATCATAAAGCATTGGGAGCTGCTAACATGCCCTGTAAGACTGCAGTGGCAAATCCAGCCTAGATTTGGAATAAAGAGGGAGATGGTAATGTTTAGAAAAAGTGTGCACTGAACTCCAAGTAGCTGCTTCCAAAATATCTTTAGTAGCTACACCCCGTAAAAAGGCAGTAGAATTGGCAGTAGCCCTAGTGGAATGAGGTCTGATTCCAGCCGGAATCTCCTTACCATGATTAGAACAAAAAGCAATACAATGGCCAATCCACTTAGAAATAGTTTGTTTTGTAACAGGTTTCCCCTGAGAGGCCAAAGCAAAAGAAACAAATAACTGTTGAGACTGTCTGAACCCTTTAGTCCTGCTCAAATAATAACGCAACTGCCTGTGAATATCCAAAGTGTGCAAAATTTTCTCCCCTTTATTTTGGGGATCAGCATAAAAAGTAGGCAAATGAATAGATTGGTTCAAGGCCACATTTGAAACCACTTTAGGCATAAAAGTAGGGTTAGTATGCAGAGATACCCTATCCTTATGAAAAATCAGGAAGGGTTCAACTGCCATTAGAGCTTGTAATTCAGAAACCCTTCTAGCAGATGTAATGGCCAACAAAAAAGCAGTCTTCCAAGACAAAAACTTCAACTCAGACGTAGCTGCAGGTTCAAAAGGAGGTAAAGTAAGCTTTTCCAACACAAAATTGAGATCCCAGGAAGGAGTAGGAGCTCTACGCTGGGTCTTATGTTCTTTGCCCCTCTAAGGAATTGCTTAAACAAAGGATGAGAGAATAATGGTGGGTCACAGTCATAGTGAGCAGAAATGGCTGCAGCATGAACTTTTACAGAGGAGAAAGACAAACCCTTGTCTAATAATTCCGTAAGATATTGAAGAGAAACACTCAAATCAGGCCTGGAAACATCAAAGCTCTTTGCTTTGCTCCAAATAAAAATTCTCCTCCATTTATCAGCATAAACTTTCCTTGTACTAGGCCTTCTGGCCTCCAAAATAACATTCAAAACTTGTTGAGGAAGCTGCGACCCTCCAGGTTCTAGAACAGAATATGCCAGGCTGTTAGATGCAGGGACTGAATCCTGACATTGAGGAAATGATTGCCTGCCTGAGACAAAAGGTGTGGAATTGAAGGCAAAGGCCAAGGAGGCTCCCGCACTAAACTCCTCAGCAGAGGGTACCAGTGCTGTCGAGGCCAATCTGGAGCTATTAGAATCATGGAGGGCTTGTCTTGTCTGACCTTCAAGAGCACCTTGGGAAGGAGAGGCAGAGGAGGAAAGGCATAGACGTGAAGATTGCTCCAACTGAATGATAGAGCATCCACTTTCCAAGCTGTTGGATGAAATATCTTTATGCAAAACTTTGGCAACTGGAAATTTAGTGGAGAAGCGAACAGATCTATGTCTGGAGTCCCCCATATCACTGTCAACTGTCGAAATACATGAGGATCCAATTTCCACTCGTGGGGATCCACCATCTTTCTGCTCAAAACATCTGCTAAGGAGTTCTGTGCTCCTGGCAGAAACCTTGCCTGAAGAGTGAGGTGCAAACTGAGAGCAGTCTCCCACAAAATCATAGCTTGCCTGCAAAGAGGGTACGAATGGGTTCCCCCTTGCTTGTTGATGTACCACATGACAGTTGTGTTGTCTGTTTGAATCAACACTTGTCCAGGGTGAAGTAGATCCTTGAAAGCCATCAATGCAAATTGGACTGCTAACATCTCCTTCAAGTTGATATGTAAATGTTGAAGTCTGGCAGGCCACGTGTCTTGAACCCATTTTCCATTGAGGTGAGCTCCCCAAGCCTTGTCCGAGGCATCTGTCGTTAAGATCTGACTCGCCTCTGGTCAGGTCACAGAGAGTCCCTTGTTTAGGTGACATTCCTGAGCCCACCACAAAAATTCCTTTTGAATGCAAGGTATTATCTGAATGACAGTGTCCAGGTCGTGGCAGTGTTGCGTCCATACATTTTTGAGATACCATTGTAGCTTCCTCATATGCAGTCTGGCATTGGGAAGCACCAGAATACAAGATGCCATGAACCCCAAGGCTTGAAGGACTGTCCTTGCAGTCAGCCTGGACCGTAGAGACAATTGTTGGAAGTAAAGTGTAAGGTTTCTCTGTTTGTCCAGGGTCAAAAAAGCCATCTGGGAAGCTGTATTCAGTCTCACACCCAGAAAGCACATTTCCTGAGAGGGTACTAGACTGGACTTTGTTTCATTCACAGAATACCCTAGGCACCTTAACACTGCCATAACATACTGTAGATGGTGAAGTAGCTTGTTTTTGTCTTGAGCAAGAATCAGGCAATCGTCCAAATAAGGGTAAATTTGTATTCCTCTTAACCTTAAGAAGGCTATTACTGGAGCCAGAACCTTTGTAAACACCCTGGGCGCAGTAGATAAGCCAAAGGGCAATGCAGAGAACTGATAATGTAAAGTCCCAGTCCGAAAACGCAGGAACCTCCTGCAACTGGGCCTGATAGGAACATGAAGATAAGCCTCTTTGAGATCCAGAGTTACCATCCAGTGATCTTTGCCCAACAGAGGCAGAAGTTGTTGCAACTTGAATTGCCAGTTTCATATGTTGAAGTACCAACTTTTGGAATGTCCAGGTATGTGTTGAGGATAGATAAATCCAAAATTGGCCTCCAAGTATTTCCTTTCTTTGGTACTAGAAACAGGCGAGAATAAAATCCTAGGCCCACTTCTGACGGAGGGACCTGCTGTATAGCCCCCATTTGAAGAAGTAAAGAAATCTGTTTGTGAGCCTCTACCCTTTGCTGAGGAGGAACGTCTGGCATGCCTTTGAAAGGAGGCAATGTGTGGAAATAAAACTTGTAGCCTCGGTCTATAATATCCAACACCCATTTGTCCTGGGTGACAAAAAGCCAGTTTTGCTTGAAGAATGCCAACTTTCCTCCCAAAGGAGCTGCCAGACAGGAAGGATCTGGCAGCTGAAGATGCAGGTCATTGGGTCTGTTTACGAAAGGACTGGCCCCTGCTCTCACCTGTAGACTGTGCAGGGGAACTCCATTTTCTAGGCCTGAAAGAACCCTGAGCTCTGCCTCTACCACGTCTAGATCTACCCCTAGACTGTAAATCAGAAGAAGGATAAGCCCATCCCTTAGTAGGCCAATTCCTGCTAAACTTAGGGGGCTGCACCTGCAAAAAATCTTTAACAGTCTGCATAGACTTAGCCTTGTCTTCCATTTTCTTTAAGACAGACTCCACAGGAGAACCAAACAAAACTTCAGACTGCAAAGGAGCATCCAAAATTCTAGCTTTAACATGCTCTGACAAGTTCTGATCCTTAAGCCAGGCGTGCCTGCGAATAACTGATCCAGTGGCAGCCACCCCGGAAGAAGCCTGTAAAGCATCAAAACCACACTGCAAAGAATGCTTACCCACCTGATCAGAGGCATGAACCAAATCCTGTAATTCCTTACACTCTATGCCCTCTGCCAAAGCATCTACCTTAGATTTTAACTGAGTAAGGAGAAAATTCTGGTACTTCAACATATGAAACTGGCAATTCAAAGCCCTCATTGCTAGAGTGGAAGAGGTATACACTTTTTTACCCCACCTATCCAAAGCTCTAGAATCTTTATCCATAGGAACTGGGTTCTTTACAACAGAACCCTTAGGACCCTGGCTAATAGTTTCTGGGTCAGCCCTTGGGCTCTTATACAGATATTTATGAGCCTCTGGCACTCTGTAATACCTATCTGGCTTAACAGGCGCAGGAGGCAAAGAGTCTGGATTAAGAGAAGCCTCAGAGAAAACATCCTGAACAACATCCAAAACAGGAGGTATAGCTAAGGGCCGATGTTGTGGTAAAAACAAAAATTCCCTAAGCCTCTTTCGGGAATCTGAGAAATCCTGACCTTCCCATTTAAAATGCTCCCTCATAGAATGCAGGGTTTCTGAAAAAGAAAAATCCTCTGGAGGAGAAGCAGAAGGACTGGAATCCTCTGCGTCTGAATCAGAATAAGGAGGAAAATCCTGAATGACTTCAGCCGAAGACTCTGAATAATCTGAAGCCTGTTCCAAACTTTCCACCTCTGGCTCCACCCTAGGCCTCTTATCTGGAGGGGGCATAGAACCCCTGATTAAGGAAATCAAATCTTCTGCCATTTTAAGCATGTGTTTTTTAGGCACAGCACCTGCAGAACTAGGACTGACAGCAGAGGAAGGCAAACCAGGCCTGACCTTGGAAGGTACCTTAGAGCCAGAAGGAGAAGGCCTAACCCACCTTAGGCAAAGAAGGGAGTACAGAAACCTGAGAGGCCCCCTCAGCCTGACCTGACTCCTGAGAGGCCACATCTTGCAAAATTAACGGCTCCCCCTGAGACTCAACTGAAACCTCAGCTGGATCTACAGATTCCACCGTAGTTTCTAAAGAACCGGCGTCCGGAACGGATGACTCATCCTGCTTGGACCTTAACGATTTTTCCTTGCGCTTCTTAGCGGTAGCGGGCGTCGCAGGATCCGACGGCATATTGTAATTACACCGCCATCAAGACAAGCCTAGCAATCTAACCTACGCTTAATGGTGCGCTTATTAAATCTAGCACAAAGCGACACCACTACGCCGTGCTCAGGCCCCAAACAAGGAATACAGAGAGAGTGGTAATCCCTATGCGGTATCTGTTTCCCACAAGAAATACAATTATTCACTTTTTCTGACATCCGGAATTAACTGAGGCAAGAAGAAACAAAAATATTCCCCAACGGGGTACTTAGCCCAACTTGGTTTCGGTCTGAAACTCAGAATACGAAAATTTCAGAACGCCGAACGGCACTTGCAAACGCTGCTTCTGCTTCGGACCATGCGGCAAAAAAGACTGAGGATATGACGTCGGTCATGCGCTTTAATACCATGACGCACTGACGTCAAACCTGAGCGCCCATGACCGACGCCAGCCTAATACTTTGGTATTCGGGCCGACTGAGGACAGCGGACTACCCACAGGTTATGACTGCAGCAATGTGAGATGAAGAACATCAGTTTTTTTTGACTAAAGCCAGTCAGGCAAACCTAGTAATTAAAAGCAAAAAAAAAAAAAAAAAAAAAAACCTACTACTAAAAGTTAACATACTGTACATGAACATTATATAAAACAGATGTATTTAAGCAAGGATACTGTGCTTTAATGATGTACATTTTCTACTGCTAGTTTTCTGCTTTATACCTGTAATAAAGGTGTACATTCCTGGTTGTTGTTAGTGTTGTTTAGAGTCTACAGTTTGTTGTACTCTTATACTTGAAACAATTTATATGTTCTAATGTCTGTTTTACTCATTCTATTTACCTGTTTGGCCTGGGTCATGGCTGAAAAGGATTCCACACCAGTTTGCTTGTCCAGTTAAAGAAAATATGGCTTCTGCCATTATTCTATGGGGCATGTTTCAACACTCTCCCCACTGGTCTTTGCTATTTATTTGGAGTTTCTTGCTTCTGTTTTTCAGGATTTTCCTACTGCTGGATACATGATATGAAGGATTCACTGCAAACTTTCCTAATATGCAGACAGTTAGATGTATATCAATTTAAGCAAGATAGAGCTCTCCCACTTTGTTTTCAACTACTAAAATCTTTTGCCTCTTTCTCTGGCTATTTAAAAAACAAAACAATATAAGAAAAACAAAAGTTAAAATGAGCTACTTGCTAGACAGTGAGATGTTTATCAAATGTCCATTTTTAGAGGACAATGACAATATTAAATATATAAATATTAGGCTGATGAGGAATTCAGGACACACAGAAGGTGCAGCGGGAGTCTGAAAAAATGGAAAGACTTATTTATAGATGTGCTACAGAAGATCAAGCAATAAAATGGTTCATTCTTCCCCTAGTTTTAGACACTTCGCAATGACTTAAGAAAGACTGTGGACTTCATATGGACAGGAGCAAAACAGAGTAGGTGAGAAAGATTAACATTAACCTTCAGTGTGAGGCATGTCTTGCCAGACTTTGATAAACATGTTATAGCAACTAGATTCATGACTTGATACCACCCTGTAAACATACCATCTGCAAACAAATAATTTGAATGGAATTTGTTATCACAAAATTACATGGGGGAATCTGGAGTTACAGGCTTTTAGATAATAAGCTTAAGCACTGAATAGCATCAGACATTTTACAGCCCTTGAGGCACTTCAGGGAACAGGTATACCAGGCTTTTAGTTTCTTGATTTTGTGCTGTATAGTTCTATACTTCAGACTGGCGGCAACCAGCTGCTAAAGGGAAAGACTAGCTAAGGGAAAGCCCTCTCTGATTGTCTGCTGCGAAAAGAAAGTCAGGTCCGGTTCTAATTCGACTATTAGTATGTGAAGAAACAGTACATAAAGAGCAGTCCGGTATGACTAAGCTTTGTATTAGGATGTTAGCTATGCTATTACTCTGCAGAATACACTGGAAGGTTCTGATAGAGAAAGTGTATTTAAGCTTCTTAAAGCCAGTGCAGAAGTTGTAAAGCCACGGTGGTACAGCGGTAGCATTGTTACCTCACAGCAAGAGGTTCTTCTGTTCGATTCTCAGCTGGAATGCCTTCTGTGTGGAGTCTGCATGTCCTCCCCGCGGTCAAGTGGTCTCCAAAAGACATGCGTGAATGGACGAACCTTCGTTGAAGGTTGGGCGCTGAGCTGGCAACTCGGCACCAGAAAAAAAAAAAAAAAAAAAAAATCTACTACCAATCATTAGCGGACCGGAGTTCCGCTGTGGCAACCCCTAACCGGGAAAAGCCGAAAAGACAAACAAAGCCAGTGGAGAAGTTAAAATTCACAGAAAACAGATGTAAAAGGTGGTAGGAGGAATAACAAATGATCAAGTATTTAGTTTATGTATACAGGTAATTTTACGGTGGATATAACTGGAAAGTGTGGGGAGTATGTTCTGCAGATGTGAGAGCTGGGATCAGCTGAAGAAGAATGACTGTCAAGCTAAACAGAAATGGAAGCATGAAACGAGTTGTTACAGTGTGTTAAGGAATAATGACAGACGTCACTTGTGATACTTACAAAAATGATTAAGAAAGACAAATTAAAACTGCCACCACTGACTACAACTGGACAGAGTGCAGCAAGCAGCTGAAGAGCAGATTGAAGGGTACACAAAGACCTAGCCCCTAATGCTACAAGATCCAGAGTGTAATCAAAATCCTCATTTTTTCTAAGTTTTTTTTTTTAATTCCCTCACACTTGCTGATCATGGTTGCTTCACCCACTAATTCCCCCAATGTATTTGCCACTGAGTCACTCAGTACTCAGTAGGAGGACTCCAACTCTTCAATTGTATTATGCTGCCTATATGTTGGTTGGGCAGCTGTGGACAATTACCCAGGCATCCGTGGGGAAGGAGGTCTCTGTGACAACCTAATATCAGCAAACTCCCACAAACCCACCCTGATGATGCATGCATGCTCCTGTGCATGACCTGAAAGGTCACTACTGTGCTACACATTGTGTGGTAAGTGAATGCTGCATTCTCAGTATATACTTCCGTTACATACCATTCATGCACCAAATTGGTCTGTCTCCCTTGTACCAGGATGGGACACTCTCTCCCATCCTCCCTCACAAGCTCCTCCAGCACCATGGTTAGGAATAAATCCTGGGTTTTCTGAACTGAGTCAGGGCAACAACACTCTGTACGAAGGAGCCAGCAAAGATGTACCTTGGGTACACAAAGAAGGTCTTCTCCAGCAAAAACATTACATGTGAAAAGTCCGGGATTATGGGCGGTATGTAGTATTTGTTAACATGTGATGTTGCTTTAACAGAAAGGAAGGGAGGTGACCAGATTATAAAGAGAAGTATATGGACCTGAGGTGATGACTGGTGAATGTGGCTTGCAATTTAGTGGTCCCACAAAATGCTTCAGCACTATGGTACCTACAAATGTTCTGCCTTAATTCTTCAGGTAAGCAGTAGGCTTAAAATCCTTTTACAGCTATCTGCACCACAATAAATTTACGTTAAGGATGTCTTATGCACTGTAATTACAATAAACAAAAAGGAACTTAAATGTAAATTTGCAGGAGGGTTAGGAATTACAATATTCCACACACACTGAACTGAGAGACTTGCTCTATATTCCAAATGTTGCAGTTTATATATTATGACAGTAGATGATGCGAGAGGGCACTACAACACCACATGGCTAAATGCAGCAGGAAAAAAATGTAAAAACAATTATAACTTTAAAGCACACCTCTCAACTCTCAGATTTTATAAAATGTTGCTAATTTTCCATCATATTTGTTCTACAGTTTATAAAATTTTTAATTTTCTGGTAAATCACCAAAAATCAGTAATGCCAGACAGAGTTTCTTGCTGGTTACTCTTCATAAAATGCACTTGGCTGCAAAACCTGCTGTTTTAATTTTCTAATTGAGTTATTGTAAAATTCAAAGATCATCCTTGATTTTAGGACTTGGTGCCCTATTGTTTTTGGTTTTCTCCAGAATTCGGGAGAACAGAAATTGAGATCTGTGCTTTAAAATTCTTAAAGTTGGAAGCTTCTTCTACATCAGTGACATGGCTCCCATTTTTGTTTTGGGGTTCAGTGTTCAAAATGGACTTATAACAGTCTTCTGATGTTCAACTGGAGGTAGCATATAATAACCAGGCAGGTGACAGAAGGCTGAAGTGTACATGTTACTGACAAAAAGGGCAAAAACTGCTGAGACTTGGAACAGATGGGGTAAAACTGGGAAAGAGAAGGCAGTAAATAAAAGTAGAGCTATGCTAGGATCACGCAAGTATTTAAATACAAGAGACTGAATATAGAAGATACAGTACGGTGATGCATACAAAAAATGCAGGAAGGGATGAGTATAACATTAAGTTTATTTTGGTCAGTGTTCAGGTCGGAGGGCAATGCTACAGGGAAAGATCAGCCATAACACAATTATATAAACAATACCTCTGCTGAACAATGGTACCCCTGCCTTACCACTCAAGTGAATGAGACATGTGGGTAGGGAATTTTTAAATGTCAAATGAGCAGCAAGCTTGGGTAATTTGGCCTGGTAAAGCAACAAAAATGGAAGAAGCACCCATAACGTGTGAATGTGTGTGTGTTTGTAGTAATAGGAATATACCACATAAACTATCACTGTAACAAGGAACAAGGCGAAAATCATCTGTTATACCGGCCTCAGTAAGATAAAACAAATAGCTATTATACTGGCCTGATGAAGCAGGGCATTCTCTATCTCTTTCTCTGATGGCCTGTCTGACTACCAGTCAGTGTGCAGAAGGCATGTAATGGGGGAGGGAGACGATAACTGGCTTGGGTTTCTTGAAGGGGGGGGACATGAGTGATGCAACAAACCCTTGTGTGCTGCGGCAGACAACTTGGCCTTTGGGACTAGCCACTTACACTTCTCACAGATGAGACTATATACCCATGAGCAACTTGGCAGTTAGGCCTGTGTGCTATGGGGGAGTAGTCTAGCAGTATCCAAATATGGCACACAAAAGTACTGGCAACATCTGCACGGTGATGGATACTTCACATGCTTTTTCTCAGACTCTGTACTCTGTGTGCGGGCATATCAGGATTTACCCATGGCTGGTGTCATTTGATGACAAGGGTGAAACCTGAATGATTAAACAAATCCAACCATGGGTAAATCCTGATATAACCACAAACAGTTGTGGATTACTGCTACTACACAATGACATTATTTCTTAAATAATTTCACTGTATAACCACACTACAGTGTTCTTCCACTTCCTGGTCTGCATACTTATGTACTGCACATGCGTACCTACTTCTGTATGCCTGCAAAGCACATCAGTGCAGTGCAGGATAAGCAGATCATCCCTCTCTGTATTTCTTAGAGACATTGTTTAGGTGACACATGGCAGCAATATATGAAGAAAATCAGGCATGTTATGTAAAAGTCTGGGCAGTTTAGATGCACTGTTACTGGCAGTACAATCATTGCCGGCTTTAGGCACCAGCAAACCCTGCAGTCGCTGGGGGCCCCCTGTTCCTGGGGAGCTCCAACCACAGTAAGTTGTCTTATCTTGATATTTTGTAATATGTCTGACACACCAACAAAAGCTAGTAGAGCAGTACTGTGTAGTTAATAAACAAGATGGGTAATAACTTACTTATTTATATTGCCTTTAAATTCAAAGATATCTCTGGTTATAGCAACAGGATTTTATCAAGCAACAGGTGTCACAATTCAGTTAAATATTCTACGACCGACATAGTACCCCTGGCTTAAACTCTGCTAGAGGACATTCACTCCACTAAAACATAGCCAGATTAGATATTTGCCAATTTCCATAGTTGCAAGGGAGCCCCCTTAAATCATCCTCGACTGTGTGGAGGCCCCACAAAAGCTGCTGTTGGTTGGGGAAAAATGAAGAGAAAAAAATGTATTCATTTCCTGATTATGCTCTTTAACCCGAATAGGTCTGTAATATGACCCTGTTAAGATAAAGATAATAGTGAACTTAAGCAAGATAAGCACTAGAGAGATCAGCAGTGACTGGAGGGTATGGTTGTGTGCGTGTGTGTGCATGCATGTGTGTGCGTGTGTGTGGTAGGGCACCATATCACAAAGTCCAGACCTGTATATGCAGTTGCTGCTATGTATCATGGGTGCATCTAAATTCCAGTAAATCTAAATGCTCCTTTGTGAGTTGGGCCTACATAGTGTGGCAGATGTGCCTAATGTAAGAGCACTGTAGCTACATGTCAGTCTGTGAATAGCACTCCTAAAAGTCTGCAGCATGAATTAAGAAGTTGCTTTGGAGGGCTGGCAGTGACAGGGTGATATGTACACTGGAAATGTCTAGGGACCCCTAACCTGACATCTACTTGGGGCCCTAGAATGCTAACACCGGCCCTGAGTACAATCAACTGTAATGCTGGTAATTATTTCTCTAAATTTCCCAGACTTTTACAGCACATTTGATATATTCCACATATTTTGCCCAGTTTCACGTAAAACTTGCAAACTAGCCTATTCTAATAGAAAGCCAGCTGCTCAAGAAGACTTCAGCAGCCAGGACTTCTTTCTACTGGCATGTGCTCAATTTATAACAGGTATACTAGTTGGGCTGTTCAAGTCAGTGTGCTCATTTCTGAATAGCATCGAGCTGTTACTGCATAATCACCAATAATGTTATACTTTTATACAGAAAATTACCACTAAAATGATGGGAAAAGCCACAGTAAAGCATCCACCACATGGGAATAAATTGACTAAGAAGGAGGACTGAAGCGATATAGGGTTCAGTGGAATCTGGTGAAAAAAAAATGGGGTTAATCGTACTGGAGCTGACAACATATCTAAGCCCGGTAAAGTATTAACAGATGTTATTCAAAAACTTGTGGGGAGGGCAGAATTATTCTATTTGCACAAGTAAGTGCTCGGTAATCTCCGGGACGTATTCTGTTTTCATTCTTTAAGTCTCAACGTCTTTGTTCAAGAGTTCTTAAAGCCAAAAATAATTTGGGAGGGGGTGTAAGGGTTTAAAATCGGGGACATTTTTTAAAAATTAATCTAATTTGCTTAAAAATTTCATAGAACAACTGTTTTTGCATCATCATGCATTTTCCCAATAATAAAAAGTATGAAACAATATCATCTGGCATTACTGCCTTTAATCCTCAGTGATTTACCAGGATGCAGGGCAAAAATACAAAGCAAAATTAGGAACAGTTGAGAGATGTGCCAAGTCAGATCAGAAGTGGACTAAGCCAGGGACCCTTTTCAGAATAAGCTACTTAGAAATTGTATAACAAGCAAGCATTATAAAAAGTACAGTTGTGTACACTTACCACTATTGCAGTCATTACATTTGGGTTATCTGCTTGAAGGTTGCCCTCAGTCAGCCTGATTAACAAAGTCTTGGATCCTGTGTCAGTTGCTGTCCCTTCTTCCATGACGGCAGGTCGTCAGGGGTATAAAACATGCAGCCAATGCCATTACATCAGTTCTTCTTGCCCCAGATGTCAGGTGCCCCCCCTAATGGGAAGCAATTAAACATAAAAGCACAAAGATATACCTCCAACAAAAAAGCAAATACACCAAAAAGGCTTTTAAGCATAGTAGAGGAAAGTAGAGGTATAGCCAAAAGAAGTTAGGGGGCTGGAGGGAGGGTAACCAGGACTGCAACAGTGACTACACTAGAACATCTACATTTATGGTAAGTGTACACAACTGTACTATGTTCTTCGTATTTCACTGTTGCAGTCATTACATTTGGGTAGAGTCCCAAAGCCATGGTTGGGAGGAGGAATTAAGATAGCATTAGGGCCAGCTATAAGGCCCTGCAAGACTGCAGAGGCAAAGCCAGCTCTGAATATAGAGAAAATTGGCAAATGATAATGCTTGGTGAAAGTATGTACAGAAAGTACAGTTGTGTACACTTACCATAAATGTAGATGTTCAAGTGTATTCACTGTTGCAGTCATTAAAATTGGGTAATCTGCTGGCAAGTTGGCCTGAATTCCAAAGTCTTGGGTCCTGCATCGGTTGCCGTCTCCTCTTCCATGACGTCAGGTCGTCAGGGGTATAAAACAGGCAGCTGATGCCATTTTCTTTAGTTTTTCTTGCCCCAGATGTCAGGTGCCCCCCAAATGGGTAGCAAAATATATATAAACTATATATACATGCAACAATATAAACTTTACCTTCATCAACAAGCAAATCCACCACAAAGGCTTTAGAAAATAGTGAGGGAAAGAGAAACTCCAGAATAAAAGGGGGATGACGGGTGGGTAACCTGGACTGCAACAGTGAATACACTCGAACATCTACATTTATGGTAAGTGTACACAACTGTACTATGTTCTTCGTGTTTCACTGTTGTAGTCATTACATTTGGGTAGAATCCCAAAGGTATGGATGGGAGGCTGGAGCTAAACTGCATTAGGGGCAGCTATAAGGCCCTGCAGAACTGCAGTGGCAAAGCCTGCCCTGGACTTAGAGAAGAGAGGCAAATGATAATGCTTTGTAAAAGTGTAAAGAGAACTCCAAGTAGCAGCTTCTAGAATGTCTTTGGTTGGTACCCCTCTGAGAAAAGCTGCTGATGTAGCTGCAGCCCTGGTGGAATGAGACCTAAATGTCCTTGGGCACCGGTTTACCATGATGTAAGTAGCAGAAACGAATGCAGTGGCTTATCCACTGTGAAATAGTCTGCTTTGAAATAGCCTTTCCCTCTGATCCTGCAGCAAATGCCACCGGTAGCTGCTCTGACTTTCTTAAAGCTTTAGTCCTGCTCAAGTAGAATCTTAGTTGTCTGTGTACAGTTAAAGGAATGCAGAATCCGCTCCCCCTTGTTCTGCAGATTTGGTAAAAAGTTGGCAGATGAATAGTTTGGTTAAGAGCCACACTGGAAACCACCTTGGGCATAAAGGAAGGATTGGTCCTGAGGGACACCCTGTCTGGGTAAAATATGATAAAAGGCTCCACAGCCATGAGGGCCTGTAGCTCTGAAACCCTTCTTGCTGAAGTAATTGCCAGGAGCAAAGCTGTTTTCCATGATAAGAACTTTAGATCTGCAGTAGCAGCTGGTTCAAATGGAGGCAGGGTGAGCTTTTCCAACACATAATTGAGGTCCCATGCAGGAATTGGAGATCTTCTGGGAGGCCTTAAATTTTTGGCCCCTCTAAGATACTGCTTTAGTAAAGGATGAGAAAAGAATGATGGCTCTGTGTTGTAATGAGCCGAGATGGCAGAGGCATGGATTTGTATTGATGAAAAAGATAGGCCCTTGTCAAGCATCTCAGTCAAGTATTGTAAAACCTGAGGGATATTTGGCTCTGCTGTGTCAGTTCCTTGTGCTTGGTTCCAAGCATAGAATCTCTTCCGTTTATCAGCATAAGATTTTCTAGTACTAGGCCTTCTGGCTTCCAAAATGACATCCATCACAGATTTACTGAGAGGTGTTGTTTGAATAACTACATGATCAGCCATGCTGCCAGGTTCAGTGTTTGGAGCGGATTGTGCAGGATCTGACTGTTTTGCTGAGACAGTAAGTGAGGTATTTGAGGCAAGTACCAAGCTGGGAATTGAGACATATTGCTTACGATTGGATACCAATGTTGGCAGGGCCAGTCCGAGGCAATTAGTATCACCTTTGTTTTTTCTCGTTTGACCTTTAGTAGGTCCTTGGGAAGAAGAGGCAGAGGAGGAAAGGCGTAAACTGATAGGTTTTTCCACCTGAAGGATAGGGCATCCACTTTTCATGCTTGTCAGTGATAAGTCCTTGTGCAGAATTTATCCAGTTGATAATTCCGAGGAGAGGCAAATAGGTCTATAGCCGGGCTCCCCCATTTCTTTGTTATCATGCTGAAGACTTGTGGATCTAGTTTCCACTCGGGAGGGTCCATAAGGTTTCTGCTTAAGTCGTCTGCCAGAGTGTTTTGCTTTCCTGGCAGGAATTGAGCTTGAAGATGTACTTGGTAAGTCAAGGCTGTGTCCCACAGTACCATGGCTAGTCTGCAAAGGGGGTTGGAGTGTGTGCCCCCCTGCTTGTTTATGTACCACATAACCATGGTGATGTCCGTCTTATCAGTAGTTGTCCTGGATGAAGTAAGTACTTGAATGCTGTCAGGGCATTTTGAACAGCTAACATCTCTTTTTGGTTGATATGCAGATGCATTTGTTTTGGGGTCCATATGCCCTGAATGCATCTTCCCGCCAGGTGGGCCCCCCATGCATAGTCTGACACGTCTGTAGTTGAGATTTGGCTGGCAGGGGGTAGAGTGAAAGCCCATCCCATGTTTTGGTAACATGCCTTTCCCACCAAAGAAACTCCTGTTGTAGGCAGGGAGTGAGAGGAATCATTGTTTCCAGACTATGACAGTGCTGACTCCATAAACTTTTTAGGTACCACTGTAGTTTCCTCATATGCAGTCTTGTATATGGAATCAGTAGAATGCAGGATGCCATGAACACCAAAAGCCTGCAGAGTTTGTCTTGCAGATAACTGGGTTTTCGTTGCCATCTGTTTGAAGTAAATAGTCAGTTGCCTTTGTTTGTCTGGCGTAAGGTAAGCCATCTGGGCAGTTGTATTCAAGCTTGCACCCAGAAATGTTATCTTTTGAGAAGGTACCAGTTGGGATTTCTTTTCGTTTATTGTGTACCCTAGGCATGTTAGAAGCCTTTTCACAAATGCTAGATGCTGAAGAAGAATGTCCTTGTTCTCTGCTTGAATGAGACAGTCATCCAAGTAAGGATAAATCTGTATACTTCTTTGTCTGCAAAATGCAATTACTGGTGCCAGGCACTTTGTAAAGACCCTGGGCGCAGTAGATAAGCCAAAGGGCAGTGCAGAAAATTGGTAATGCATAAAACCAGCCTTGAAACGGAGGTATCTTCTGCACGATCCCCCTTATTGGGATATGCAGGTATGCCACTTAAGTCTAATGTCACCAGCCAAGCATTTTTGCCTAGCATGGGCAGAAGCTGCTGCAAACTTAGCATTTTGAATTTTGGAATGTCCAGGAATGTGTTCAAAATTGATAAATCCAGTATTGGGCACCAGGCCTCGTCTTTTCTGGGTACCAAGAACAGTCTTGAATAAAACCCTTGTCCTTTTTCCTGTTCTGGCACTGGCTGAATAGCCCCCATATCCATGAGGGACATAACTTGTTTTTGTGCCTCTGCTCATTGATATTTTGGCAGATCTAGCCAACCATTTGCAATTGGCAGAGTGTGGAAGTGGAATCTGTATCCCTGAGATACTATGTTTAACATCCACTTGTCCTGGGTTATTAACTGTCAATTTTGAGCATAAAGTGCTAATTTTCCCCCTAAGGGTGCTGCCAAAAGATAAGTACTTGGTGATAGCAGAGGAAAGTCATTGAGACGGTTTACTGTAGGGTTGTGCTTTATTTCCTCCAGATTTGGAGGTAGAAGCACCCCATTGCTTTGACCTGTAAGAATCCTGTGACTGGTATCTATAGCCTTTAGGGCTCCTGGATTTGTCCCGTGGAGCTCTGTCGGACACAGGAAAGGACCAATTTTTTGTAGGCCAGTGTTTACTGAATCTTGGTGGCTGCACTTGTAAGAAGTCTTTTACAGTTTGCATAGACTCAGCTTTGTCTTCCATTTTCTTTAAAACCTCTTCTGCCTTAATACCAAACAGAGTATCAAGTTGTAAAGGTGCATCCAGCAATTTAGCTTTAACATGATCAGGCAAATTTTGCTCTTTTAGCCAGGCATGCCTCCTAATCACAGATCCAGTAACTGCGGCCCTGCAGTAGGCCTCCAAGGAATCAAAACCACATTGCAAAGTATGCTTTCCAACTTGTTCTGCTGCATGCAATAATTCCTGCAATTCTTTATTTTCTGCACATTCAGAAATCTACATCTTTTTCTGTTTCAGTAATCCCATAACATGTTGCTGATACTTGAGCATATGAAACTGGCAGTTTAAGGTCTTAATTGCCAAGGTTGCAGATGCATAAACCTTCTTTCCCCATCTATCCAGTGCCCTGGAATCTCTGTCAGAGGGGGTAGGATTTTTTGCTGTTGAGGCCTTAACACCCTTTGGACCCTGTGAAATAGTTTCAGGGTCAGCAGCAGGTTTTTAAATAAACATATTTGTGAGTCAGGAACCCTGTAATATCCGTCTGGCTGGCTAGGAGGCGGAGGTAAGGAGTCTGGAGTCAAGCTTGATCCAAAAACACATCATCCACAATGTCTAAAACAGGAGGTATAGCTAAAGGCCTACGCTGAGGGAGAAGAAGGAAATCCCCAAGCCTCTTTTTTGATTCTGAGAAATCTTGACTCTTCCAGTGAAAATGCTCCCTCAAAGTAGGCAAGGTTTCTCCAAAGGAATAATCTTCAGGAGGAGATGCAGATGGGATAGATTCCTCTGCATCAGAACCCTCATAGGGTGGTATGGAAAATTCCTGATCAAAAGAGGAATCAGAAGAAATAGAAACCTGATCTGAAGATTCATAATCAGTGTCTTGCCTAGGTCTCTTATCAGGAGGGGGCTGGGAACCCCTGATCAAGGTAATTAGGTCTTCAGCCATTTTGATAATTTGCTTTTTGGGCATAGAGGCCTGTGCACGTGGCTCATGCATCTTTTTTTAGCTTTAGAAGATGCTTTTGTCTTTGATTTTGAAGCTGGCGTCGGTTTTATATAAACATGCTGTGGCCTGAATACACCCTCAGAAGCCAGTGCCTGCTCAGCGGCTCCAGACCCATCCGAGGGAGAGACATCCGCGGGTACAATACTTTGAGAACCTCGCGGAATGCCGGATTCCGCATGGGTCTCGGTAGAGGCCTGCGATTCGAAAGTAGCGGGTATCAGGGGCTGCGAAAGTGCCTCACTGAGTACCGGTGAACCAGCGACTGACTTAGGAGAAGCTTCGTAGGTGGTTTTGGACCTAGGCGGTCTGTTTCTGTCCTTTTCTTTGCGTTTTTTGTGAACTCTGGTAGTTGGATTGCTATCAGACGACATTCCAGGATAGTTAAATCTGTTTCCAAAATATTTTGAAGCAAAGATATACCGACGCTTAATAGTGCATTGGTTAAATCTAGCACAAAACAGACAGCTAGACGCGTTATGATCAGGGCCTAGGCAAGGAATACATTATAAATGGAAATCCTTATGAGGTATTTACTTCCCACAAGTGATGCAATTATTAACTTTTACTGACATCGGTATGGAGCAAGAAAAGGTTTCCCCAACGGGGTACTTAGCTTTAGTGAAGACTTCGGTTATGAAACTTGAATTCGAAAATTTCAGGAGTCGGCCAACCGGCACTTGAGAACTGCTTCTGCTTCAGGCGGCAAGAAAGACTAAAGAAAATGGCATCGGCTGCCTGTTTTATACCCCTGACGACATGGAAGAGGAGACAGCAACCGACACAGGACCCAAGACTTTGGAATTCAGGCCGACTGAGGGCAACTTGCCAGCAGATTACCCAAATGTAATGACTGCAACAGTGAAACACGAAGAACATCTCCAGGTAGCAGCTTCTAGGATGTCCCTGGTAGGGATGCCTCTGAGAAAGGATGTAGATGTAGATGCAGCCCTGGTGGAGTGAGGTCTGATCCCCTGGGGGATAGTTTTCCATGGTGCTTATAGCAGAAATGAATGCAATGGCTTATCCATTTAGAAATGGTTTGCTTTGAAATAGCCTTCCCCTCTGCCCCTGCAGCAAATGCCACCAGCAGTTGTTCAGATTTCCTTTGAGGTTTAGTCCTTTCCAAGTAGAATCTAAGTTGTCTGTGCACATCTAAAGAATGCAGTATCCGTTCCCCTTTATTCTGTGGATTGGGAAAGAAGGTTGCAAATGAATGGACTGATTAAGAGCCACACTGGATACCACCTTGGGCATGAAGGATGGACTGGTTCTGAGGGACACCCTGTCCACATGAAAGATGATGAAAGGCGCCAGTGCCATAAGGGCCTGTAAATTCAGATACCCTTCTAGCTGAAGTGATTGCTAAAAGGAAGGCTGTTTTCCAAGAAAGAAATTTTAAGTCTGCAGTAGCAGCTGGCTCAAAAGGAGGTAGAGTGAGTTTTTCCAAGACAAAGTTAAGGTCCCAGGCTGGGGTTGGAGCTCTCCTAGGTGGTCTCAAATTTTTGGCCCCGAGAAGGGGGGAGGTTCTGTGTTATAATGAGCTGAAATGGCTGAAGCATGGATTTTAATGGAGGAAAAAGATAGGCCCTTGTGAAGCATCTCAGTTAAGTATTGTAAAATCTGAGGTAAATTGGGCGCTGAGGTGTTCATCCCTTGAGACTGGTTTCAGGCACAGAATCTTTTCCATTTTTTGCATAAGATTTTCTTGTACTAGGCCTCCTCGCCTCTAAAATGATATCCATCACAGGTTTGCTGAGGGATGGGTAAAGGAGAGATTAAGTAATTAGCCAGTCTGCAAGCTTCAACTATATAATATAGACCCATATTCCTATATCCTAAGAGAAAAAGTCAGTGTCGTGCATCCTGCGATGTTGTCTCACTCTTTTAACTGAAAAGTACTCTTGTAACATTTACCTTTGTCTGTAAGCTCATTTGTTAAATCACAGACTACTCTGTTTAGTCATTTTTGTCTTTATCTGGCTATTTTTGCACCTTTGTGGAAGCAGTGGCATTTAACCAGGTGCATTTATGCGGAGACACCCAAGAGGTGGAGGGCTGAGACCCGAAACCCTTCAGGAGAAAGTACAGTTTTGTACCTACCATAAATGTAGATGTTCAAGTGTTCACGCTGCTGCAGTCATCACACTTGGGTTATCCTGTCGTCAGGCGGTCCCGCAGTCGGTCGGAATTCGAAAGTCTTGGTCCGGCGTTGGTTACTGTCGCCTCTTCCCTGACATCAGTGCGCCAGGGGTATATATAATGCAACCAACGCCATTTTCTTCAGTTTTTCTTGCCCCAGATGTCAGGTGCCCCCAAAAGGTGGTCAGAAATTAGTACCAAATGGAGTAACCTCTGCAGAAACACAAAATCCCTTCAGCTATAAGCAAATACATCAGTAAGGTATTGAAGAGAATTAGCCAGTAGATCAGAGGGGATGGAGGGAGGGTAACCTGGACTGCAGCAGGGTGAACACTCGAACATCTACATTTATGGTAGGTACAAAACTGTACTATGTTCATCGTGTTACCCTGCTGCAGTCATCACACTTGGGTTGAATCCCAAAGCTAAGGAAGGGGGGCGGTATCAGATAGGGTTAGTGGAGGCTATAAGGCCCTGCAGAACTGCAGTGACGAAGCCCGCCCTGGTCTTAGAGTAAAGAGGTAAGTGATAGTGTTTGGTAAAGGTGTGTACTGAACTCCAAGTTGCAGCTTCTAAAATCTCCTTGGTTGGAACCCCCATGAGAAAGGCTGCAGAAGTAGCTGTTGCCCTGGTAGAGTGGGACCTAATGGTAGCAGGGACTGGTTTCCCGTGATGGGTATAACAGAAACGTATGCAATGACCTATCCATTTAGAAATGGTTTGTTTTGATATAGCCTTCCCTTGAGAAGCTGTAGCATAGGATACAAAGAGCTGGTCAGATTTTCTGAAAGCCTTAGTTTTGTCCAAGTAGTAACAAAGTTGCCTGTGAATGTCCAAGGAATGCAGGAGTCTCTCACCTTTGTTCTGTGGATTTGGGAAGAAGGTGGGTAAGTGGATGGTTTGATTTAAAGCCACACTGGAAACCACCTTGGGCATAAAGGAAGGATTAGTTCGTAGAGAAACTTTGTCTTGATGAAAAATGAGGAAAGGTTCCACTGCCATTAGTGCCTGTAGCTCTGAGACTCTTCTAGCTGAAGTTATTGCTAGCAGCAGGGCAGTCTTCCATGATAGGAACTGAAGATCTGCAGAGAAAGCTGGTTCAAAGGGAGGTAGTGTTAGTTTTTCCAGAAAAAAATTGAGGTCCCATGTTGGTGTAGGAGCTCTCCTGGGTGGTCTAATGTTTTTTGCCCCTCTGAGGAACTGCCTTAGAAGAGGATGTGAAAATAAAGGTGGATCCGTGCTGTAGTAAGCTGAAATAGTTGAAGCATGGATTTTAATGGAGGAAAAAGAAAGTCCTTTGTGCAACATCTCAGTTAAATACTGTAGAATGTGAGGCATGTGAGGCTGAATTGTGTCTTGGCCTTTAGCTTGGTTCCAGGCACAAAACCTTTTCCATTTGTTTGAATAAGCCTTCCTGATGCTTGGTCTCCTGGCTTCCAGAATAACATCCAGAACTGCTTGGGAAAGAGGAGCTGGTTGGATGTTTAGTAGATATGCCATGCAGCCAGATTTAAAGTTTTGAGCTGGCTGTGTAAAATCTGATTGTTTTGTTGTGTGAGCAAATGGGGGATTTGAGGCAATATCCATGGTGGGCTGTGGGCCATATTTCTCAATAGCGGGTACCAGTGCTGGCATAGCCTGTCTGGGGCTATGAGAATCAGTAGTGGTCTCTCCTTTTTGACTTTCAGAAGAACCTTTGTGAGGAGAGGCAATGGAGGGAAGACATATACTGTCAGGTTTTTCCAACTGAAAGAGAGTGCGTCCACTTTCCAAGCTTGATGGTGAAATGTCCTTGTACAAAATTTTGTCAGTTGATAGTTTTGAGGACTGGCAAACAGGTCTATGTCTGGAAGGCCCCATTTTTGAGTTATCATTGCAAATATTTGTGGATCTAGTTTCCACTCGTGGGGATCCTTGATGTTTCTGCTGAGGTTGTCTGCCAATGTGTTCTGTCCTGGCAGGAATTGAGCTTGTAACTGAACTTGGTAAGCCAGAGCTGTGTTCCATAAGATCATTGCTTGCCTGCATAGAGGGTAGGAATGTGTACCCCCTTGTTTATGTACCACATTACTGTGGTGTTGTCCATCTTTATTGCCAGTTGTCCTGGATGTAATAGATCCTTGAAGGCTGTCAGAGCTTTCTGTACAGCTAGCATCTCTTTTTGATTTATGTGCAGATTTCTTTGATCTGCAGTCCATAGACCTTGAACACATTGCCCTGCCATGTGTGCAACCCCAGACGTAATCTGAAGCATCTGTTGTGATAGTTTGCCTGGCTGGGGGCAGGGTGAAAGGCTGACCCTTGTTGAGGTGACATGCCTGTGACCACCATAGAAATTCCTGTTGTAGGCAGGGAATGAGAGATATCATTGTGTCCAAGCTGTGGCTGTGTTGAGACCATACGCTTTTTAGATACCACTGCAATTTCCTCATATACAGCTTTGCAAATGGCATTATTAGTATGCAAGATGCCATGAAGCCCAAGGCCTGCAGAATTTTTCTTGCAGTTAATTGGGTGTTTGTTGCCATTGTCTTGAAATATTGAGTCAGTTGTAGTTGCTTGTCTGGCGTAAGATAAGCCTTCTGGGCCGTTGTATCCAAGCTGGCACCCAGGAATGTCATTTTTTGTGAGGGTACTAGTTTTGACTTCTTTTCATTTACTGTGTACCCCAGGCAGTTTAGTAGATGCTTTACAAAGGCCAGATGATGTAAGAGAATGTCTTTGCTTTCTGCTTGGATGAGGCAGTCGTCCAGGTATGGATATATTTGAATTCCTCTTTGTCTGCAGTATGCAATTACTGGTGCCAGGCATTTTGTGAAGACTCTGGGCACAGTAGATAAGCCAAAGGGCAGTGCAGAGAATTGGTAATGGGTTGAACCTGCAATGAAACGGAGGTATCTCCTGCAACTTTGTCTGATAGAGACATGCAGGTATGCCTCCTTGAGGTCCAACGTTACTAGCCATGCTTCCTTGCCCAACATGGAAAGTAGCTGCTGTAGTGTTAGCATCTTGAATTTGGTTACTTGTAAGTAAGTGTTTAGAATTGAAAGGTCCAGAATTGGTCTCCAGGCATTGTCCTTTCTGGGCACTAGAAAGAGTCTTGAGTAAAATCCTTGACCTTGCTCTCGAGTGGGTACCAGTTGAATGGCTCTCATGTCCATGAGAACTGTAATTTGCTTTTGTGCCTCTGTCCATTGATTTTGTGGCAGGTTTGGCATTCCTCTTTTCATTGGCAAGGTGTGAAAGTGGAATCTGTATCCTCGTAAAATTATGTCTAGGACCCATTTGTCCTTTGTGACAATGTGCCAGTTGTCTGCAAAAAGTGCTAGTTTTCCCCCCAAGGGGGCTGTCAAGACAGTATTGCTTGGCCAGATGAGGTGCAAGTCATTGAGTTTGCCTTCTAGTGGATTGGGACCTGTCTTCTCCTCCCTTCTGTGTTGCAGTGCCCCATTGGCGAGGTTTATACTAGGCTTGTGGTTGTCCTCTGCCCCTTGGGCGTCTGTATTTACCCCTCTGTGGTCTGTCAGAAGCTGGAAAGGACCAATTTTTTGTTGGCCAGTTTCTGCTGAAGCGAGGGGGTTGTACCTATAGGAAATCTTTGACTGTCTGCATAGATTTTGCCTTATCCTCCATTTTCTTTAAAACTTCTTCTGCTTTAACTCCAAAAAGAACATCATGCTGTAAGGGAGCATCTAGTAGTTTTGTTTTAATATGATCAGGCAGAGTTTGTTCCTTTAACCAAGCATGCCTACGTATAACAGACCCAGTGACAGCTGCTCTGCTGGAGGCCTCCAGAGACTCAAACTCACATTATAAGGTATGTTTGCCCACCTGCTCAGTGGCATGTAACAGATCCTGTACTTCTTCCAATTCAGATTGTTGAGGGAGAGTGGTTATTCTTTGCTTTAACTGAGAGATTAGTAATTGCTGATATTTAAGCATGTGAAATTGACAATTCAGTGCCCTCATAGCTAGTGTGGCTGAGGTGTAAACCTTTTTCCCCCCACCTGTCTAGTGCTCTGGAATCTCTCTCAGAAGGTACTGGATTTTTAGCCATAGAAGCCTTAGCCCCCTTGGGACCCTGGGAGATAGTCTCTGGATCAGCTACAGGGCTTTTGTAAAGAAATTTGTGGGAATCAGGCACTCTATAGTATCTGTCAGGCTTAGCCGGAGCAGGAGGTAGAGAGTCTGGGTTGTAACTGGATTCTAAGTAAACATCATCCACAATGTCCAAAACTGGTGGGGATGGCAAGTGGTCTGTGTTGGGGGAGTAAAAGAAACTCTCTGAGCCTTTTCTTCGAGTCAGAGTAGTCCTGACCTTCCCTGTGAAAATGTTCCCTCATACGAGTAGTCTTCAGGAGGAGAAGCTGAGGGAATAGAGTCCTCAGCATTAGAATCTTCATAAGGAGAGAAAGAGTAATCTTGGTCCTCAGAGAAGTCTAAGGAAATGGTCACTTGTTCAGAGGATGCATAATCTTCCTCTTGTCTAGGCCTTTTGTCAGGAGGGGGCTGGGAACCCCTGATTAAAGAAATCAAATCTTCAGCCATTTTGAAGAATCTGTTTCTCAGACATGGGGCCTTGAACAGGAGATTGAAGTGCAGTCCTTTTAGATTTAGTAGGAGTCTTCGTCTTAGAAAACATTTTAATGGTGAGGGTCGGTCTGAAAACGCCTTCAGAAACCGATGGCGTTTTTTGTAGCACCGACATCCTTTGTAGCAATGTTGTCGGAAGGGCCTGAACTAAATGGCTGCGTCAGTCTGGTGCATTCCGCCAAAAATTCCGTAGCAGTCTCGGGTTCCAGATCTGCGGTAGGGGCTGCGTCGGAGCCTCACTGAGGACCAGAGAACCGGAGACCGGCTCAGCCGAGGCCTCAGAATCAGGCTTAGGCCTGGGCTGTCTGTCCTTATCCTTGTGTGTTTTGTGCACGTCGGTAGTCGGTTGCTCTGACGGCATGGTGTAGTTAAATTTCCTACCGAAGTAGTGTCATGCGAAATCAAAGCGTCTTTTAATAGTGCACTTATTAAAGCTAACACAAAACCGACAAGTAGTGATGCCATGTGGTCTGGGCCTAGGCAAGGTATGCAATAAGAATGAAAATCCTTATGAGGTATTTGCTTCCCACAAGAAATACAATTGTTAACTTTTTCTGACATCGGTCTGAGGCAAGAAAAGTTTCCCCAACGGGGTACTTAGCTTTATAGAAGACTTCAGTCTGAAATTCTAATTCGAAAATCTCAGGAGTCGGCCGACCAGCACTTGAGAACTGCTTCTGCTTCAGACACCGCACGGCAAGAAAGACTGAAGAAAATGGAGTCGGTTGCATTATATATACCCCTGGCGCACTGACGTCAGGGAAGAGGCGACAGCAACAGATGCCGGACCAAGACTTTGGAATTCCGGCCGACTGCGGGACCGCCTGACGACAGGATAACCCAAGTGTGATGACTGCAGCAGGGTAACATGATGAACATCTGACTCATCCTCAGTAGGGCTTTTGGACTGCCAGTCACCCCTCTGCCAAAGGATTTCAAGTATCTCAGCAAATGAGATATCCTCAGAGGAGGACTGTGGGGACCCTTCTGACTCATCTAAGTCAGTATCTGATGTTAGACACTCCTGTGGGGAGTCTAGAGGTTTCCTCTTACACAATCTCTTCTTGAGAACCTCATCAGCAGGAGCTTCTGGTGAGGTCTCAGAAGAGCAGGGGCCAGCCAATGGGGCTTCCTGAGGCTCTGGGTCTCTATGCTTGGTCAGGATGTGCGAGGCAGAAGCAGACACAGGCACTTTGGGGGAGGAGGAAGGCAGACCAGAGGTCGAGGATGTCTTAGGTGACATGACTCTCCTCATGGCATCAAAAGCACCTTGGATCCGAAGAAACCGTCGACACCCCTGGCACTGGGACAGTGGGCTCCGAGCCAGAGGTAGGAGCCGAGCTCATTCGAGCAGAGGCCCCGAGAGGCAAAATCAAGATGTAACTGACAAGTCGGTCCGACTGTCCTCCCCAGACCAGACCAGAGTGTCGGCGCCTAGAGTCCTTGATCTGCACCGAGGACGTCAGAGTGCATGGAGCCGAAGACACTGGAGCAGGTGTCGGCTTCGAGGGTTTCACTAACATCAGGTCTCCCGGCTCCGAAGGACCAGCATGGCTCGGAGGAGGAATAGTTAGAGTCGGTGCAAGGGTCTTCGTCTCCGAAGCCATTTGGGTCAAAGCCGACCTCTGCCAATAACAGCTTCTGCACCACATGATCCACATCCAGATCCGACAGGCTGATAGAGGATCGAGAGGAGCGCACCGAAGGTGGTACTGACTTAGGCACTTCGGACACCGGTTCCAAGACTGGGGACTAGCTCTGAAAGGTAAAGACTGTCGGCTCCGATGGCAGTGGAGCCGAAGTTGAAGACTTTTCCGATTTCTTCGGGTCCGAAGTCTTGGAAGACTTTGAGGACTTGATGGATCCATCTTGGTCACTCAAAGCTTCCTGAAATTACGGTTTCAGCAATCCTCTATCAATTTTTTCTTCCTTTCCTGTAACACCCTAAAGAAAAAGGAATGGCATATAACACAGCTATATTGTAAATGCAGAGCTCCTAGGCAGTATACACAGTCAATGTGGCTGTCTGTTACAGACCTCTTTTGGCCACACTTTGGGCACTTTTTAAACCCAGACTTGGGGTGCTTGTCTTGGTCAGCCAGTGAGAAAAAATTACTGTCACACAATACAAACTTGGCAGTAATTGACTACAAGAATCCTTAAAAATCAGGCTAAGACACACACACACACACACACACACACACACACACACACACACACACACACACACACACACACACACACACACACACACACACACACACACACACACACACACACACAGCAGAAATGCAAGTTCAAGACAGACAATTACTGTACACACAAGGAAAAAACTAACAGTAATTATAACTTTAAGCCTTTCCTAAACAACTGAAGGCTAAGCTACTAAGTAGAAAAAACTCTACACAATAAATCATTTCTATATCAAACAATGCGACAAAAGTCACTGACTAAGCACACTCTAAGAACTAGCAAAAAACTTTTAAACTTGGCCTAAAACAAGAGGCCTCTAAAAGGCTTTATTACACACTAAGGGAAAGGACTAAATAGCAGAAATACACACAATAAAGCTATAAGAGCTTTATAAAACTATCGAAATACAACTATCAAAATTTTAGACTAAAGAATTAGAAAAAACTGTTTACTGACCCGAGCTAATTTCAGAACCTCCAATCTATTGCAGCGGCAAACTAGATCTGAGGTAATTCCAGGTCTATCATGGGATAGGGATTTGGCCTCGGGCTATTTGAAGACCTCGAGCTTTGCAATTGGCAGTATCGGAGCCGAGGGATTGGCTCTGAACCCATCAGTAAAGAATGAATGGCGAGATTGAACAACTTCACATTTAATTTTCAGTAAAACAGAAAACCAAGCTAGCTCAAACTGAAAAAGGAAAAGACAGTGCCAACAGACTGGTATGGCCCATGTATTAATGGGCTTTCAGCATACAGAAATCATTTTATGTTGGTAACAGCTTGAAAGGAGGCAGCTGATATACAGAAAAAGTACAGCTGTGAGAATAACTCACTACAATGGTAATGTTTGGTGGAACGGGATCACAGTTAATACAAATCTTTAGCTATGCCCTTCAGGTCTGCTTCTAGAACTTTTCTGGATGCCACAGTGACATTGCTTCTTCGTCACTTTAAGCATCACGTATGGCTTAAGAAGAGCTGCTCACACCCTTATTTAGCTCTTTTTTGGTCTAAAGTGACTGAACAGTGTGCTCTGGCTAATGGCACTTCCTGATTTAGTCCTCAGTCTATAAAATACAAGAGGACTTTAATCTTTGTACACTAGGACTCTGCTGGCACATAATACTTAGTGGATACACACACACATTATGCAAATACACCCACACACACACGTATTTATATGTATATGTGTATATGTATATGTGTGTATATATATATATATATATATATATATATATATATATATATATATATACACACACATTATATATAGAGAGAGTAGATTATCTAAAACATCAATTATCCAGACCAGTCTCATAAAGTCTGAATAAACATTATATCTATTCGCTGTAGCATGTTTTTTTTTTTTTTTTTTTTTTGAGCTTGTAGCCCTCTTGCAAGAAAAATACTCTTTGTCCACCAGAATCGCTGAATGGTTGAAAAGTGTATTCCTGCATGCAGAAAAAAAAGTTTTTTATCTGGTTCAATTATATATTTGAGATATATATATACACACACACACACACACACACACACACACACACACACACACACACACACACACACACACACACACACACACACACACACACACACACACACACACACACATTTTATTTTCCACAAGAGGCCAGAAAACCTAGCATCCTAAAGTAAACATATGTATGATATGTATGCACAAATCCACTACTGACAATAACATCCTATTCCTCCAAATGAGCTTGGAAGACTAGTAGGGTTACTCTAGCCTACCAAAATGCAAAGTAGCATGTTGAGATCTGCAGCCCATGACCTTTCTTGGGAACAGACCAGGACTGCGAGGGCTGGAGGGAACCTTTACTACAGCAGTGATCCCTTTATTTAAATTTTAATGTTATGGTCAGTTACTAGAAGAAAATGGGCTATGTTCCTCGCAGGAATAAAGGTACTTTGTGTCCAGTGGGCTTATCCAGTTAAGCATTTTTTAACCTAGCCTGGTGACAGGCGGGCTTATGGTAGGTTATTTGACATCAGACGACCCATCACCAAAGAGCATGGTATCAAGTGCAGTACCTCATGTAAGCAAGGATAATAAATACAGAGTCTTCAGCATCTAGTGATCAGCGGGGGACTGGGTTTGCTGGTCATGGTCTGTGGTCCATGACACCAACATGATGCATCTCAGTGAGGAGGGAAAGCCAAGCATGGCCACAGTGAGAAGGAACTAGTTACAATTATAATTAGGATTCAGGAATTGGTGCTGGACACTAATAATGGGGAGATCACAAAGTAAACAGATAACCAAACATCTGCACCTTGCCTGTGCAATCCCAGGACTTGAACTCTCTGAGAAGACTCTCCAAAACATTTATAGTTAAATTACTTTTAATATCTTATTACCGGGGTGGGGGTATTGAAGAGGAGGCTTACAGGAAAGCAGGAGAAGAAACTACTACCAGTATTTGCAGCTGGTGCAAGGCTGACATCTTAGCAAGTGGTAACTAGAAAAGGTAGCATTTTTGGAAAACTAATTCTTAACCTAACTTGTACCCTTCTTTCCCTCAGTGATGCTGCTAATGCGGTTCTCTTATTTTCCTCAGTATTTACACCAAAATTCCTCTTTAATGAGGGAGAAGGGCTGGACTAAGGCTACTTGACTGAAGCCTGGCTCAACATACTCTCCTTTTCAGCCATGAAGGGGCATAGGTAATGTTTACTCTGGTTTTTCACTAACAAAGTCACACTCTTTTCAGATTTACAGATGTCTACAGGAAAGACTGCCGTAAAACAGCATGAGCGCAGAAGATGATTTCATCTGACAGGAATCTGTCTGGCACAAGGGCATATACTGGGTTTAGAAGCCACAATCACAAAATGCATCAAACTAAGAGTGTGACTGCTGGAAAAAAATAATGTGAGAAAACCAAATTACTGTTTTTCAGAGCATTCATAATGACATTGGGGAAATCTAATGAAATAAAAGTTAAAAAAAAATCTGCAATATGGAAATAGAGAAGTGCTCTACTCAACTTGCCAAGTCAACATCTATTGTCATGCTTAGCATGAAGGAACGGGAACATACAGTACCTCCACACAAAAAATGACCAGGTCTCGCTCAAAGGGGTAAAATTAATAAGTACTTCATCAAAGTTTGCCAAAAATTTTAGTGTCAGGAGGGACAGATCCTATATGTTACACAGCTGCACATACTTCTGCACATTTAAATAAACCTAAGTCATTGTTTTTCTTACAACTGCAGTGGATGCTTGCCGGAATCCATCCCACTCTGCATGGATTATATATATATATATATATATATATATATATATATATATATATATATATATATATATATATATATATATATATATCTATCTATATATATGTGTGTGTATATATATATATATATATACATATACATATATATATATATATATATATATATATATATTTTTTTTTTTTTTTTAATTTGTTCTGTTCTTAAATTATAAGACACAAACAGAATATGCCTCATGGTGCTGTAGCACAGGAGTGAGTTTCTCTAGAGGGTACAGCAATGGCTTGATGTCACTACTGCACTACACAAAACAATTTGAAATCTAGTAACTGTAAATATGTACTATACAAAACTTTCACCAGAAGCAGAAATGTCTTTTGTTCACAGCTTCAGCTGCCATTTTCTGGAGAGGCATTCCATGCTGTGACACCCCATCCAGAGAGATCCTAAAGGCCAGTGCCTTTACTGTTCAACACTCATTTAGGAATACACAGCAGCAGATAGCCTTCAACTTACCCAAGTTTTGGAGTTGTGAGAATGTCCAGCACTGGCAAAAGTACATCTTGGTTTATTTTTGGCAATATATCCATCAATGTGGTGTCAGACAGATAAACAATGATTTTTTGTGTCAGAGTCACTGCGGCCAGTAGCCCCGCCTCTTTCCGGCTATTTAGCCTAATGCTGTTAGTTGGGGCAACCTGCAGGGAAAAAATACAAAAAGAAGGGAAGATGAAAGCAGACATTTCTGGAAAACATTCCACATTCTCTGAAATCAAAAACACTGATGGATTTAGTACATGTCACAGTACAGAATAACACTAATGGAAAGTAGCAGCAGACCTAAGCAAGAAAGAAAATGAAAACAATCTCTCGGAAATGTTCTTGGTCCTTCAAACAAGTTTCATATTCATTAAAAAGGTTGCTACTGACACTGCAGCCCTGACCTAGATATCTCCTCCTCTCAAACAAACTAGAATCCATCATTCAAGAAAGGAGCACTACATGAAACTGCAAAAGACAAATGCTCTCCCACAAACACAATCATCATGTTTCAGGAAATAAGTGGTATCCGTTTCTGGTAAAAAGTATTTTCAAGGAATATAAAAGAATAAGGCAAATGTGTGTTGCTCTGCTCCAAGTAGATCAGATATTTTACAATACATGCCATTAATATTCCAAAACACAGACAATGATGGACAAAAGCAATCAGCGAGCGTGTCCATTGTAAATTCAACATTACTCATTTAAATGAGCTTGGTACCAGTTCAAAAATGAGTGCAATTGTGGCTACTGGTTATCAAACATGATGCCAGACACAGCTGCTGTTTTTCTGTTAAAGATAAGAATTTCTAAGTGCTGTTGCTGTCTGAATGTGGCACAAATTCAGACAGCAACAGCACTTAAAGATAAGAAAAAGTTGTGAATGTTGTCAGTTAAATAGTTGGTAGCTGCAGTTTCAATTTCGGTGTGGCTACTGAACTGCCTGCAGTCATGACTGTTTTTGCCATGTTACAAATTTCTCTGTTCAACTGCTGTTGCTGTCCAAAAGAATTACATACATTAGGAAAGCAACAGCATTTAAACAGAAGAAACATACAAGGAAAACTAAAGAAGCACAAACTACTGTGTACTATGCAAATATCAGCATGTGCATGCTGAGCCCATGGGGAGGTATGAGTTTTAGATGTTCCTTCAACAAGTAAGCCAAGGAGGAATATTGATATTAATTTCTACAATGACCACATTTAGAAAAATTAACACAAATCCAGACCTGTGTGGGCAATGCTGGATTTTTGTATGGTAGCTTTTTTGATGGCCTGGGCTTCACCCTTGTGATTAAAGCAGACTGACTGTGGATAAATCCAGCATTGCACACAATTTTCCTGGATTACTGCTAAAGAATATCAAGCAAACAGCAGGTGAAAAAATCACAACAAAGTTTTCTGAAGTCATAAGATTTCCAACCTGGAGGTCATCCTAATCTTGGCTTCTTTAATGTACCACCTCTCCGGCAAACTGCAAGCAATTATGTGCCAACTTTAGAGCCGCTGCCACCAGGTGGCAGCATTCTATGTGCTGCACTTTTCCAAATGCTCTGCAAATTATGATCCAAAGTTGTCATTAGCTGCATTCTCTTGTTATCAAAACTGAAATGCCTCTCTTTCAGGTCTCTTTTTGTTAAAACTACTGCAGTACAAAATTGGTGTAAATTTTGTTTTCTCTCTTCATATCAAGAAGCTCAAGTGGATACAAACTGCAGTTGAAAAAGACCAAGAAAGTACAGTTGTGTACACTTACCATAAATGTAGATGTTCGAGTGTATTCACTGTGCAGTCATTACATTTAGGTGATCTGCTGGCAGGATGCCCTCAGTCGGCCTGATTAACAAAGTCTTGGGTCCTGTGTCGGTTGCTGTCCCTTCTTCCATGACGTCAGGTCGTCAGGGGTGTAAAACATGCAGCCGATGCCATTATATCAGTTTTTCTTGCCCCAGATGTCAGGTGCCCCCCAAATGGGGAGCAAATAAAATTAAAAAAACAAAAAATATACCTCCAGTCCCAAAAGCAAATGCACCAAAAGGTATTATGAGCATAGTGAAAGAAAGTATTAGGTATAGTCAGAGACAAATACGGGGGCTGGAGGGAGGGTAACCAGGACTGCAACAGTGAATACACTCGAACATCTACATTTATGGTAAGTGTACACAACTGTACTATGTTCTTCGTGTTTCACTGTTGCAGTCATTACATTTGGGTAGATTCCCAAAGCTATGGTAGGGTGGAGGAAATTGAACAGCATTAGGACCAGCTATAAGGCCCTGCAGGACAGCAGTGGCAAAGCCAGCTCTGGATTTAGAGAAGAAAGGTAAATGGTAATGTTTAGTGAACGTACGAACTGAGCTCCAGGTAGCAGCTTCTAGAATGTGTCGGGTAGGAGATGCAGCCCTGGTGGAATGAGATCTGATCCCCTGGGGGATAGTTTTACCATGGTGCATATAGCAGAAACAAATACAATGGCTTATCTATTTGGAAATAATCTGCTTTGAAATAGCCTTTCCCTCTGCCCCTGCAGCAAATGCCACCAGTAGTTGTTCAGATTTTCTTTGAGATTCTGTCCTGTTTAAGTAAAATCTAAGTTGTCTGTATACATCCAATGAATGCAGAATCCGCTCCCCTTTGTTCTGTGGATTGGGAAAGAAAGTTGGCAAATGAATGGTCTGATTACGAGCCACACTGGATACCCACCTTAGGCATGAAGGATGGATTCGTCCTGAGAGAGACCCTGCCCGCATGAAAAATGATGAAAGGCTCCACTGCCATAAGAGCCTGTAATTCGGAAATCCTTCTAGCTGAAGTGACTGCTAAAAGGAAAGCTGTTTTCCAGGAGATAAATTTTAAGTCTGCAGTAGCAGCTGGCTCGAAAGTTGGGAGAGTGAGTTTCTCCAATACAAAATTGAGGTCCCAGGCAGGGGTTGGAGCTCTCCTGGGTGGTCTTAAGTTTTGGCCCCCCCATGAGATATTGCTTTAGCAGAGAATGAGAGAAGAGGGGAGGTTCTGTGTTGTAATGAGCTGAAATAGCTGAGGCATGGATTTTTATGGAAGAAAAGGACAGGCCCTTGTGAAGCATCTCAGTTAAGCATTGTAAAATCTGAAGAATATTGGGCACTGCTGTGCTTATCCCTTGTGATTGATTCCAGGCACAGAATCTTTTCCATTTGTCAGCATAAGATTTTCTAGTACTAGGCCTTCTTGCCTCCAAAATGACATCCATCACAGGTTTGTTGAGGGATGCTAAGGGTGAATTTACGTGATGAGCCACGCTGCAAGATTCAAAGTTTGGAGCTGAGTGTGCAGAATTTGGTTGTTCTGCTGAGACAGTAAGTAAGGTGTCTGAGGCAGGTGCCACGGTAGAAGGTGCGACACAACGCAGGAGTGGGTAATGTGTTGGCGAGGCCAGTCTGGAGCAATCAAGATCATTTTTGGTTTGTCCTGTTTGACTTTTAGTAGAACTTTGGAGAGCAGAGCCAGAGGGGGAAAGGCAGAGACAGATAGGTTTTTCCAGTTGAAGGCTAGAGCATCCACTTTCCAGGCTTTTTTTGTGATGAGTTCTTGTGCAGAATTTGTCCAACTGACAGTTGTGGGGTGAGGCAAAAACATCTATGTCTGGACTCCCCCATTTGCATGTCAACATGTTGAAAATCCGTGGTTCCATTTTCCATTCGTGTGGGTCCATGAGATTTCTTCTTAGTTCGTCTGTCAGAGTATTCAACTTTCCTGGCAGGAATTGAGCTTGTAGTTGTATTTGATAGGTCAAGGCCGTGTTCCACAATGCCATGGCTAGTCTGCAAAGGGGGTAAGAGTGTGTACCCCCCTGCTTGTTTATGTACCACATAACTATGGTGTTGTCTGTCTTTATCATTAATTGCCCTGGATAAAGGTAGTCCTTGAAGGCTGTCAGTGCATTCTGTACAGCTAGCACTTCTTTTTGATTGATATGAAGGTGCATTTGATTTGGGCTCCATTTGCCCTGAATGCACTTCCCTGTCAGATCAGCCACTTTGATCATTTGTTTTTTAGACATAGGGGGCCTGCACATGTGGCCCAGGCGTCATTTTTTTAGGCATAGGTTTAGATTTTGGCCTTAGTTTTGAATATGGCGTTGGTCTAATATACAAATCTGTAGGCCTGAAAACACCCTCAGAAGCCGGTGCCTGCACAGCGGCTCCGGACCCATCTAAGGTAGAGACACCCACAGGTTCCATAATTGAAGCATCTCGTGGCATCTCCGAATGGGTCTCAGTAGAGGCCTGTGAATCAGAAGTAGTGGGTATCAGAGGCTGCAAAAGTGCCTCACTGTGTACCGGTGAACTGGCGACTGGCTTAGAAGCGTCGTCAGTTTTGGACCTCGATGGCCTGTCTCTATCTTTTTCTTTGCGTTTTTTATGTATCCCGGTAGTCTGATTGCTAACCGGATTGCTAACAGATGGCATTTCTGGATAATTAAAGCATGAGCCAAAACATTTAGAAGCAAAAATGTACCGACGTTTAATAGTGCGTTGATTAAATTTAGCACAAAACCGACAGCAAGGTACGTTGTGATCAGGGCCTAGGCAAGGAATACAGTACAAATGAAAATTCTTATGAGGTATTTGCTTCCCACAAGTAATGCAATTATTAACTTTTGCTGACATCGGTAAGGAACAAGAAAAAGTCTCCCCAACGGGGTACTTAGCTTTTTAGTTGAAGACTTCGGTTCTGAAACTCGAAAATGAAAATTTCAGGAGTCTGGTGAGCAGAACTCCAAGTAGCAGCCTCTAGAATGTCTTTGGTTGGCACTCCTCTGAGAAAGGCTGCTGAAGCAGCTGCAGCTCTGGTTGAATGAGACCTAATGCCCTTGGGCACAGGTTTACCATGGTGTAAGTAGCAGAAATGGATGCAGTGGCTTATCCACTTTGAAACTGGATGCTTTGAAATAGCCTTTCCTTCTGATCCTGCAGCATATCACACTAGTAATTGCTCAGTTTTTCTTAGAGCTTTAGTCCTGCTCAAGTAAAATCTTAGCTGTCTGTGTACATCCAAGGAATGCAGAATTCTCTCCCCTTTGTTCTGCGGATTTGGATAAAAAGTTGGCAGATTAATTGTTTGGTTAAGAGCCACACTGGAAACCACCTTGGACATAAAAGTAAGATTTGTCCTCAGAGGCACCCTGTCTGGGTGAAATATGATAAAATGCTCTACAGCCATAAGGGCCTGAAGCTCTGAAACTCTTCTTGCTGAAGTAATTGCTAGTAGCAGAGCTGTCTTCCATGATGAGAACTTTATGTCAGCGGTAGCAGCTGGTTCAAATGGAGGCAGGATAAGCTTTTCCAACACATAATTGAGATCCCATGCAGGTAGTGGTGATCTTCTAGGAGGCCTTAAATTTTTGACTCCTCTAAGATACTGCTTTAGTAAAGGATAAGAAAAGATTGGTGGCTCTGTATTGTAATGAGCCGAAATGGCAGAGGCATGGATTTTGATTGATGAAAAAGGTCTTTGTCAAGCATCTCAGTTAAGTATTGTAATATCTGAGGAATATGTGGTTCTGCTGTATCAGTTCCTTGTGCTCGATTCCAAGCACAGAATCTCTTCCATTTGTCAGCATAAGATTTTCTAGTACTAGGCCTTCTGGCTTCTAAAATGACATCCATCACAGCTTTACTGAGAGGTGTTGTTTGTACGATTACATGATTAGCCATGCTGCCAGTTTCAGAGCCTGTAGTTGATTGTGCGGGATCTAATTGTTTTGCTGGGACAGTAGTTGTGGTCTTTGAGGCAAGGTCCAAGTTGGGTACTGAGACAAGTTCCTTAGGATTGGGTACCAGTATTGGCGGGGCCAGTTCGGGGCAATTAATATCATCTGTGGCTTCTCTTGTCTGACTTTTAGGAGGACCTTGGGTAGAAGAGGCAGAGGAGGAAAGGCGTAAACTGATAGGTTTTTCCAACTGAAGGATAGGGCGTCCACTTTCCATGCTTGTCTGTGATAAGTCCTTGTGCAGAATCTTTTCAATTGATAATTTTGAGGACAGGCAAATAGATCTATGTCTGGGCTCCCCCATTTCTCTGTTATCATGCTGAAGACTTGTGGATTTAGATCCACTCGTGAGGATCCATAAGGTTTCTGCTTAAATCGTCTGCCAGAGTGTTTTGTTTTCCTGGCAGGAATTGAGCTTGAAGATGTATTTGGTAGATCAAAGCTGTGTCCCACAGTGTCATGGCTAATCTGCAAAGGGGGTATGAGTGTGTGCCCTCTTGCTCGTTTATATACCACATGACTGTGGTGTTGTCAGTCTTTATCAGTAGTTGTCCAGGATGAAGTAAGTCCTTGAAGGCTGTTAGGGCATTCTGAACAGCTAGCATCTCTTTCTGGTTGATATGTAGATGCATTTGCTTTGGTGCCCATATGCCCTGAATGCATCTTCCTGCCATGTGGCTCCCCCAGGCATAATCTGATGCATCTGTTGTTAAGGTTTGGCTGGCAGGGGGTAGAGTGAAGGGCCGTCCCATGTTTTGGTGACAGGCCCTTGCCCACCATAGAAACTCCTGTTGCAGGCAGGGAATGAGAGGAATCATTGTTTCCAGACTGTGTGAATGTTGGCTCCATAAACGTTTTAGGTACCATTGAAGTTTCCTCATATGCACTCTTGCATATGGAGTCAGCAGGATGCAGGAATCTATGAAGCACAGAGCCTGCAGAATTTGTCTTGCAGAAGACTGGGTTTTTGTTGCCATCAGTTTGAAGTAAGTAGTCAGTTGCCTTTGTTTGTCTGGCGTGAGGTAAGCCATCTGGGCAGTTGTATTCAAGCTTGCACCTAGGAATGTTATCTTTTGAGAGGGTACCAGTTGTGATCTCCTTTGGTTTATCGTGTACCTTAGGCATGTTAGAAGCCTTTTCACAAACGCCAGGTGTCGAAGAAGAGTGTCCTTGTTCTCTGCTTGAATGAGATAGTCGTCCAAGTAAGGATATATTTGTATACTTCTTTGTCTGCAAAATGCAATTACTGGTGCCAGGCACTTTGTAAAGACCCTGGGCGCATTAAATAAGCCAAAGGGCAGTGCAGAGACTTGGTAATGCATTAAGCCAGCCTTGAATCTGATGTATCTTCTGCACGACTGTCTTATTGGGACATGCAGGTATGTCTCTTTTAGGTCTAAAGTCACCAGCCAAGCTTTCTTGCCCAGCATGGGCAGAAGCTGCTGCAAAGTCAGCATTTTGAATTTTGGAATGTCCAGGTATGTGTTCAAAATCGATAAATCCAGTATTGGCTGCCAGGCCTTGTCCTTTCTGGGCACCAAGAACAGTCTTGAGTAAAAACCTTGTCCTTTTTCCTGTTCTGGTACTGTCTGAATGGCCCCCATCCATATCCATGAGGGACGTAACCTGTTTCTGTGCCTCTGTCCATTGATTTTTTGGCAGACCTGGCCAACCATTTGCCATTGGCAGAGTGTGGAAATGGAATCTGTATCCCTGTGATACGGTGTTTAGTACCCACTTGTCCTGGGTTATTAACTGCCAATTTTGAGCAAAAAGTGCTAATTTTCCCCCTATGGGTGCTGCCAAAAGATACGTGCTTGCTGTAGGCAGAGGGAAGTCATTGGGATTGCTTTCTGTAGGTTTGCGCTTCATCTCCTCCTGATCTGGAGATGGATGCGCCCCATTGCTTTGACCTGTATGAGTCTTGCGCCTTGTATCTGGAACCCTTAGGGCATCTGGATTTGCCCCTTTGAGCTCTGTCCGACACAGGAAAGGACCAATTTTTTGTAGACCAGTGTCTACTGAATCTTGGTGGCTGCACTTGTAAGAAGTCTTTAACAGTTTGCATAGACTTAGCTTTGTCTTCCATTTTCTTTAAAACCTCTTCTGCCTTAATACCAGAGAGTCATGCTGTAAAGGTGCATCTAGCAATTTAGATTCAACATGATCAGGCAAATTTTGTTCCTTTAACCAGGCATGCCTCCTAATCACAGATCCAGTAACTACGGCCCTGCAGGAGGCCTCTAAAGAATCAAAACCACATTGCAAAGTATGCTTTCCAACTTGTTCAGCTGCATGCAATAATTCCTGCAATTCTTTATTTTCTGCACATTCTGAAATCAACATCATTTTCTGTTTCAGCAATCTCATAACATGTTGGTGGTACTTAAGCATATGAAATTGACAGTTTAAGGCCCCGATTGCCAAGGTCGCAGATGTATAAACCTTTTTTCCCCATCTGTCCAATGCCCTTGAATCTCTGTCAGAAGGGGTAGGATTTTTTGCTGTTGAGGCCTTAACTTCCTTTGGACCCTGTGAAACAGTTTCATGATCAGCAGCAGGGTTTCTAAATAAAAATTTATGTGAGTCAGGGACCCTGTAATATCTGTCAGGCTTACTGGGAGCCGGAGGTAAGGAGTCAGGGGTAAGGCTCGACTCTGAAAACACATCATCCACAATGTCTAAAACAGGGGAAATTGGCTAAAGGCTTGTGCTGAGGGAGAAGAAGGAAATCCCTGAGCCTCTTTTTTTGATTCTGAGAAGTCTTAACTCTCCCAGTGAAAATGCTCCCTCAAAGTATGCAAGGTTTATCCAATTGAATAATCCTCAGGAGGAGATGCAGATGGAATAGACTCCTCAACATCAGAATCCTCATAGGGAGGTAAAGATAATTCCTGATCAAAAGAGGAATCAGAAGAAAAAAAGAAACCTGATCTGAAGATTCATAATCAGCGTCCTGCCTAGGCCTCTTATCTGGAGGGGGATGGGTACAAATGATCAAGGTAATAAGGTCTTCAGCCATTTTGATCATCTGTTTTTTAGGCATAGAGGCCTGTGCACGTGGCTCAGGCGTCAGATTTTTTAATTTTAGAAATTGCTTTTGTCTTTGATTTTGCAGCTGCCGTCGGTTTGATATACAAATGTTGAGGTCTGAATACACCCTCAGAAGCTGGTTCCTGCTCAGCGGCTCCGGACCCATCCGCGGGAGATACATCCGTTGGTCCAATACCTTGAGAATCTTGTGGCATGCCGGACTCCACATGGGTGTTGGTAGAAGCCTGCGACTCGAAGGTAGCAGGTATCAGGGGCTGCGAAAGTGCCTCACTGAGTACCGGCGAACCGGCGACCGGCTTAGGAGAAGCTTTGTTGTCGGTTTGGATCTCGACAGCCTTTTTCTGTCCTTTTCTTTGCGTTTTTTATGTACTTCGGTAGATGGATTGCTATCCGACGATATTTCTGGGTAGTTAAATCTGTTTCCAAAATACTATGATGCAAAAATATACGGACGCTTAATAGTGCGTTGGTTAAATCTAGCACAAAACCGACAGCCAGGCACGTTGTGATCAGGGCCTAGGCAAGGAATACAGCATAAATGGAAATTCTTATGAGGTATTTGCTTCCCAAAAGTAATACAATTATTAACTTTTTCTGACATCGGTAAAATGCAAGAAAAAAGCAGGGAACTTAGCTTTAGTGAAGACTTCGGTTCTGAAACTCAAACTCGAATATTTCAGTATTTGACCGACCGGCACTTGCAAAATACTTCTGCTTCAGGCACCACGCAGCAAGAAAGACTAAAAAAAAATGGCGTCAGCTGCATGTTTTATACCCCAGACGACCTGACGTCATGGAAGAGAAGACAGCAACCGACGCAGGACCCAAGACTTTGGAATTCAGGCCGACTGAGGGCAACCTGCCAGCAGATCACCCAAATGTAATGACTGCAACAGTGAAACTGAAACACGAAGATCAAAGAGCTGGTCAATCTCCCTGAAATTGTATATGCCATGTACAGCCAAAGCTGCCTGCCACAAGGATCCATATAATGTAGAGCCCCTCTCACCTCTGTTATAAGAAGCTAAGAGAAAAGAAAGACAACTGAATGAGCAATAGAAGGAATATCAGCACACTCAAAATAAACTCTGGCTCTGACAGACTGTCAACCACTCTTTTCGTGAAGGCCTGCAACTTGAAAAGTCTTCCTGAAGTGGCAATAGAACAAACTACTTCAAGATAAAACAGCTTTAAAGCAGCAAACTAAGCTAGTTTAGAACCAAGCCTTGATTAAGTTTTGTAAAAAAAAATTGAAATACCATTTCTGTAGAAGAATCTTGGGGAAGGACCTGACATGAAGATGAAAAAAAAAAACCCCACAAGTTTCCAAGGAAGACAAGATGAAAATGCAAAACAATAAAGTTCTAAACGCAGAACTATAGTTAAAGAATACAAATCTTTGAGCAAATTCAGGGGACTTTTTCTTTTTGCTGGAGAGAGGGTGAATTTTTGCCAACTCTCACTGCAGGTCTTTTTTTTACTTAAACAAGGAAAATCTTGGTGTTCCATTTCCATTGCTTCTTGCAAATTGTGTCACAATAGGAAAGTAAAATCAACTGTATCAATATATTAGTCTCAGGAGCTGCAAGATACAGAGATGTAGCAGGGGAGGCAAAACCGAACACCCTTTGCAGAATAATCTGGTCTTCTAAGATGACAATGAATGTACTGAGACGCAATCTCCAGAAACAGGGAAAACAACCGAGTTAGCCAAGAGGGTTCCATGGCACTCTATTGAGCTTTCTGGTGCACTGCCTTTACCAGAGCTCTTTGATGTAGACTAACTGACAGATAAATCATCATCTCCCTCCACTCCTCATGTTTGACAAAGACCATCTTACTTCCTTGTTAGGATATGAAGAACCTGTGCAATATTGGAGGTGGTCAGCAAATCAAGAATGCAGACATACCTTCTAGTTTTATACTCACAGATTCCAAATGATACCCTCAAACCCACTTGAAAGTTTTCCACAGTGTTACTAAGTGATATGCCACCTAATTTTAGGAAGTACACACACCTTGTCTAGGCATTTCCCCAACAAAAAAAGTCAGCTACCTTAATTCTGCAAAAGTGCAAACAGAAAAATATTTTAAAAAAGTTCACTCCATCTAGTAAGTACAGTGTTCTCTGGCCTGCATTTACCTTAACATGCAAGGCTGTGCGATATAATATTCAGAAGTATTCAAATGCAGCTATTCAAGGTAGTACTTATCTCTCTCTCTGCTACATTCATGAAGAAGATTATTTATAAGCACAGTCCACTTTTTGTAGGTTCTGAGAAAAAAACTCTTGAGATATCATTCCTGCAGCAGGGCTAGGTGATGGTCACCGCTGATGAGACATCCTGACCCCAGATATGAATAAGGGGGGTGTTGGCTGGATGGATTACCTACTGCTAGTCTACGACTATGAGGAGAATCTCTTGGCTTAAGTAATTTCACTCTTTTCAGTAAGTTCATTCTTAATAAGCCTGCATCCTGTCCTGCTCTCTCTTCGCTCATCTCTATGTATACTCCACCATGAACACTCCGTACTTCCAGTCAGAAACTGCTGCTCACATACCAACCCCCCCAAAAAAAATAAACATAGGCAAACTCTTATACAAATACTCCACTGCACAAGCTTGGGACAAACTCCCTACAGATATACGTTCCATCATCCACCCAGCCCACTTTAAAGAAAAACTCAAATCTTACCTACTTAATTCCAAACTTTGCCATTGTCAGGCACCAACTTAAGCACCTCACTATAACACCTTTCTTTCTCCCTCCTCTCTCTCATAAGTACTCTATTATCTTAGGATATGTACTAATGTTTACTAACCAGAACTGTTGCTTAAAAGCTCTGCTTGTATATATGTAAATAAAACTGATAAAATATTTTGAGTGCTTGCATTGCAATTTACTCCTTTTACTTACATTTTCTGTACAATTGAATTTTAGATGTTTAATTACATTTCTTTGTACAACCTTGTTCTTGTTAAAATTTAGAATTTTCTGTAATTTATTCATGTATTGGAGCTTTTCTCCTCGGGTCTCCACTGAAAATGGGCCTCAAGCCCAGTTGGACATATCCGGTTAACAAATGTCAATAAATAAATAAATAATTTGTGAATACATTGCCAGGTAACTGTAATGTCATCATCTCTTTCACAATGATGGGCAGGGTTAGATGAGCAGAATACAACTAACCCTGGACCATCCAAAGGACTGTGTGCGCACCCCAATCCATACTCATCACGTCCTCATATCATGATGTGTTGGAAGAGGGAAAAAAAATTTCCTGAATTTCACAGGCTCATGCTAAGCTATTAATCCAGTGGATCATTTCTAACTTAGCCAATGATCACACCAATTTCTCAGGACTTACACTAACACAAACTCATACCTAGTTTCAACACCTTTCCATAAGGCCTAGTGGGGCCAGATCAAGGGTGTAGTTACAACCCCCCATCCAGCTGTACAGGTTATGCTTTAAAAGAGTCATGGTGCTACTCTAACCTCTAAATGCAGTCTATTCCACAGAAGAGGTATTCTCTGCATAAGATGTCCATCAACACATCCTATTTATGTTTCAGGGACGTTTGGGTCACTTGAGTGTGTGTTTAGGGTGGTATTAGTTTTGTAGACATGTAGGAAGTTACATTGGACTAGATCTTTTGAGGCTTTGTTGACAAGGTCGAGATCTCCACTCAATAGTCGGCAGTAAATGGGGAAAAAACGAGAGTCTTAAGGTAGTCAGGGTAGTTTAAGGAGGACATGCCCTTGATTTGTTTTGGTAAGAAAGTGCTGCACTCCCTCAAGCTAGGTCATAAGCCCAGCCAAGTACATACCAAAGGAGGCATTATTACTTTTATTACTGGTCTGATAAGGGATAAGTACAGGGGGATGATGACTTCCTTGGCGCAAGATGCAGTGGATATAAAAAGTGTACACACCCCTGTTAAAATGCCAGGTTGTGATATAAAAAATGAGACCACAATAAATAATTTCAAAACTTTTCCCACCTTTAATGTGACCTTTAACCTGTACAATTCAATTGAAAAATAAACAAATCTGTTAGGGGAAAAATATAAAAAATAAAAAACGTACAATAACCTGGTTGCATAAGTGTGCTCACCCTTAAACTAATACTTTGTTGAAGTACCTTTTGATTTAATTACAGCATTCAGTCTTCTTGGGTTAGAGTCTATCAGCATGACACATCTTGACTTGGCAATATTTTCCCACTCTTCCTTGCAAAAGCGCTCCAAATCTGTGAGATTGCAAGGGCATCTCTTGTGCACAGCCCTCTTCAGGTCACCACACAGATTTTCTATTGGATTTAGGTCTGGGCTCTTGCTGGGCCATTCCAAAACTTTAATTTTCTTCTGGTGAAGCCATTCTTTTGTTGATTTGGATGTATACTTGGGGTCATTTCGTGTTGAAAGGTGAAATTCCTCTTTATCTTCAGCTTTCTAGCAGACGCCTGAAGGCTTTGGGCCAAAAATGACCGTTCATAATTCCCTTCACCTTGACTAAAGCCTCAGTTCCAGCTGAAGAAAAGCAACCCCAAAGCATGATACGGACACCACTATGGTTCACCATGAGGATGGTGTTCTTTTGGTGATGCGAAGTGTTGTTTGGAATTGTGGCCAAAAAGTCCAGCCTTGGTCTCATCAGACCATAACACATTTTCCCACATGCTTTTGGGAGACGTGATAAAGAAGTTATGTACTCACCATAACATTCCATCTGAGTAGGTAACTTCATTTGTCAGCAACCTGTGGGTATCTGATCCGACCTGGATCCGAGCTGGCAGCTTTCCAAGCTAAAGATCCGAGCTCTCAGCTCCTCCCTCTTACCCATAATACCCTGCTACCTCCCTCCAGTCCTCAGATCGAGTTTGCCCAATTATCAGACAACAGCAAGACAAACAATACCTGAACATCCTAACCTGATGCATAACAGAACTAAAACATTCTACCATTTAGGTAACGAAAAAAAAACAGGTTGGGGGAAGGGGGGGGGGGTCGGTTGCTGACAAAAGAAGTTGCCTACTCAGATGGAACGTTATGGTGAGTACATAACTTCTTTATCTGAAGTAGTTAACTTCATTTGATCAGCAACCTGTGGGACAGAGTCCCCAGCTACCAACAAACTTGGGAGGTCCTCAAGGAAGAATATTCCGGAGCACTGCAGAGCCAAAGGCTGCCCTCCTTCTGGATATCAGATCTAGTTTACAATGCGAAATAAAGGTATGAGAAGAAGCCCAAGTAGCCGCAGAACAGATGTCATCTACGAAACTCTTGACCAAAATGCTGCAGAGGTAGCCATAGAACGGGTAGAGTAAGCATGAACCCCCAAGGGTTTTGGCCGACCGGAAGCTTTATACTCGTGTAAGATGCAGTGGGATATCCATCTAGCTAGAGTGACTTTCGTAACTGGCTTGCCTAAGGGTGGCTTAGCGAAAGAAATGAAAAGTTGCTCCGATCTGCGAGAAGCAGCTGTCCTGTGCAAGTAAAATCGCAATTGTCTATGCACACCTAACAAGTGCAGTCTGTATTCCCCTTTGTTCTGAAAGTTGGGGAAAAAAACAGGCAAACTGATAGCTTGATTGATATTAGCCTCGGAGGCCACTTTAGGCAAGAAGGAAGGATTAGTCCTGAGAGATACTCTGTCCTTATGGATGACCAGATACGGTGGCTTTGCACAAAGGGCCTGAAGTTCAGATACCCTTCTAGCTGAAGTAATTGCAATCAAGAAGACAAGAATTTTAACTCAACAGAGGCTGCAGGTTCGAAAGGTGGGCCAGTTAGAGCCTGAAGAACTAAGGTTAGGTCCCATGGAGGAACCGCATTCTTGACAGGAGGTCTTAACAGAAAAGTGCCCTTCAAGAAGGTCTTGCATATCTTAGAGGAGGCCAAGGGTCCAAGATTGTCCCTGATGTGGAAATGAGAAATTGCCACCATCTGAACCTTCACAGTAGAAGAACTGGCCCCTTGATGGAAAATGTAGGACAGAAATTCAAGAACCGCTGGAATGGGAGCCGTAAAAGGGTCCAAATCCCTATGTCTGGCCCATTTACTGTTGTAGATCATCCTGGTAGAAGGCTTATATGTGCCGCTACCAGGATAGATTTTACGGGAGACGAGATACCGGGAGTCCTAGTCACTAACGGAACTGGATCAACCAAGCTGTAAGCTTGAGGTCATCCAGATTCGGAGTTTGCAATCCTGAAGGATGAGAAATCAGATCCGGAGTGGGATCTAAGACCCAAGGAGGAGCTATGACGTGAGACCGTAGATACGGGAACCAGATCTGACGAGGCCAGAACGGAGCTATGAGTATCAGTTTACTCATCAACCGACGAGCTTTCTGTAGAAATGTTGTCATTAGCAGGAGAGGAGGATAAGCATAAAGAAGACCGGGTGGCCAAGCATGAACTAGAGTGTCTCTGGGGCTCTCCCCCAGAGGGGGAATTAGAGCGAAAAATTTGCTGCACTTTGCGTTCGAAGGAGACGCAAAGAGATCGCAGCAAGGCTGACCCCATCTGAGGAAGATCTGTTTTGCTATTAAGGGGTTCAGAGACCACTCGTAAGGTGTGAGGATAGATAGACTCAGCTTGTCCGCTAGAATGTTTGACCAACCCGGAATCTGCGTTGCTATCAGAAAACGGTTGGTGGAAATCGCCCATTCCCAAACTCTCATGGCCTCTCAACAAAGAGGGTAAGACCTGGTTCCTCCTTGTTTGTTGCTGTACCAGACCACTGCCATGTTGTCTGTCTGAATTGCAATAGTCCCCGGAGGAAGAAGGTCCTGAAGAGCTTGCAATGCTAAAAGCACCGCCCTCATCTCCAGAACATTGATATGCAGAACGGTCTCTATAGGGGTCCACGTGCCTTGGACGTTTCTGCCCATGCAATGCCCCCCCCACCCCAGGCGAGAAGCGTCCATGGTCACCGTGGCTTGGGGTTGAGGCATCACGAACGGTCTCCCCTACCGAAGCTCTCGGGAATGAAGCCACCAAAGAAGGGAGTCCCTGCAAACCCTTCTGAGGGGAATCGGTGAATCCAATGGATGTAGAAGGAGGGACCATTGGACCTGAAAGGTCCATTGAAGAACTCTCATGTGCAAACGGGCAAGAGGTGAAAGGCTGATGGCTCCTGCCATGGATCCAAGGGCTCTCAGGGCTAATTCCGCAGGTGGGACTGGGGACTGTAGAAGCGCTATTACATGAAGTGATAAGGTGCGGAGCCTGTCCGCTGTCAGAAAGGCCTTGGACTGAAGAGTGTCTATTCTGGCCCCTATGAAATCCAGAACCTGAACAGGGTGAAGAGACGACTTCCTGAAATTTATGGTAATGCCTAGGTGATGGGCCAAGAGTAAAAAATAATCCCTGGCAGAGCACAGTAGATGCCTGGTAGGGGTGGTGAGGAGCCAGTCGTCCAGATACGGAAAGACCTGAATTCCCTGAAGTCTCAGGTGGGCCGCCACAACTGCCATGACCTTGGTGAACACCCTGGGGGCTGTGGTGAGGCCGAATGGGAGGACCCTGAACTGATAATGACTGGCTCCCAGCCGAAAGCGGAGAAACCTCCTGGATCACCTGTCCATGAGAATGTGGTAGTACGCATCCTTGAGGTCTATGGAGCACATCCAGTCGTTCTCCTGCAGGAGGGGGAGAATAGACTGTAGAGTGACCATCCGGAATTTCTCTTTGGCAATGAACAGGTTCAAAGTTGACAGGTCGAGAATTGGCCTTAAGTCCCCCATCTTTTTTGGCACCAAAAAGAACCTGGAGTAACTGCCCGACCCGGACTGTCCTGGAGGGGCGTGCTGGATGGCCTTTTTTTCTAGCAATTTCTTTATTTCTGAAGCCGCAGCCTCCCTCTGATTGGGTGGCACATCGGGGAGGCGCTTCTCTAGAGGGGGAAGATTCATGAAGGTGACAGAGTAATCTCTGGATATTATTCAGAGCACCCAGCGATCTGTAGTAATAGACTCCCAACTTGCTAGATGCTCCGAAAAACACCCCCCGACTGCCTCCAGAGAGGAGCAGTCGGGCAACCACTCAGGGTTGCTGTGCGGGTCGGTCAAAGAAGGGTTCTCTTGACCCGAAATTCTTCGGCCTCCCTCTGCCTCTGGGCCGGCGTCCACCTTGTCCTCCCCTGCCTCTGAAGGACGAAGGGTCCGGAGCGGGACGGGACTGCTGAGACTTCCGGAACCGCATCTTCCTTAGTCCTCTCTGGTTCCTTGAAAAGGACCTTTGAGGAGCCGAGAAGCGGATTCTGACGGCAGACAGCGTCTTCCCGTCTTTCTCGCTCCGGAGTAGCATATCGCGGACTTGCTGAACAGCGTAGAACAATCAAAGGGAGCGTTCGCGAAGGACACCTTGAAGGGTTCCGCAAAGTCGCAAAGCCGGAGCCAGGCGTGGCGCCGCAAGGCTACCCCTGCTCCGCTGGCTCTAGCCGCCCCCTCCGTGGCATGGGAGAGAAACCGCATAGAAATGTTAGATATTGATTTTAGAGTGGCCATGTGAACCAAGAAAGTTTGTTTATCTTCGGCCACCATGGACTCCGGGGGGGGCAGTGCACTCTTTTACCAGATCTCGCTGAAGCCTAATGACGTGTGCCAAGTAATTCAGCACCCTTATGGAAAAGGTGGCTGAAGCAAACATCCGCTTTCCAATGCGGTCCATCGTTCGAGACTCATTGTCAGAAGGATGGACCGAGGAACTTTCTTGTGCCAGTTCCTTCTTAGTGGCAGCTACCACCACCATGGCATCTACCGGGGAACCTTTACTCCACGCCGGCTTGTCTGCGGGGGGGACTAAGGATTTTATCCGGTCTCTTAGGGATTTGCTCCACAGTGTTCGGCTCCTTCCATGCCCTGGTAGTAATCAGGTCTACCAGGGGGGTCAGCCGGAGGGGACACCCAAGAGGTAGACGGGCCTGCGTCAAACTCCTCCAGAAACACTGACTCATCCGAGGAAGGTTTCTGGGCCGACCACCCCCCTCTAATGTGCAGCATCTCCATAATATCTCTCTGGGGGTGATCTGGGGGAACCTTCCCCTTCCTCTAAGTCCGTGTCCTCTGTGAGGGACTCGGGGGAGTCTAAGTGCCTCCTTTTACACTTTCGTTTGTGAGGGACCTCCTCGGCAGGACTGTCCAAGGACGGCTCACCAACGGGGTCATGTTCCTATACAGGAACTAGCTGGGGTGCAGACGCAGGCTGCCCCCTGGGGCCGGACGATGGAAGACAGGTCCATATGCGAGGGAATGAGGGGTGGATCCGTAGCATGAACTGGGGACCTCTAACCCTTCGACAGCACCCTCTCCACCACGTCGAAGGCCGAAGGTGAATCACTCTCCCCCGGCTCCGAGAGCAGTCCCCTTGGCTCCGATGTGAGGACTAGCGCCAGAGCCGACGCAATCAGGCCCGAAAGAGAAGTGTGCTCTGACCGCAACGGAGCACAAAACACACTCAAGCCTGCGGATCCGAAGCTCGGCTCTCGGCCCCGAGAGCTTGAATCCCGAAAGATGATCCGATAAACTCGAGGGTAAGGCCGGCGTCGAAGTAGCGACTACTATCGGCGCCGACTCCCCGGATCCGAAATCCGATAGTGGATCAGAGAAGGAGCGATGGGTGCAAAGAAGCGGGCCGAGCTCCCCCCCAGAGGGAGGGCGGGTGGCAAGAGCACTCCCATCTGCATCTGGGCCTGCAGGAATCGACGCATCATCCGGTCCATATCCGCGTCAGAAAGACTCCTAGTAAACCTAGAAGAAGTCGCCGAGGCAGGCCGGGAAGGCTGCCTAGACGACCTTGAAGGTGACCGGGACTCCTCCTCCGGCTCCGGAGAGAAGCATGGAGAATGGAGCCGAGAGGGGGAGGACCTGGAAACCCTCACAGGGGAACAGATCAGTTTAGCTGGCGGGGCCGAAGGGGCTGAGTCGGCCTGCGCTTGTGACTTTTATGTCTATCTCTGCTCTCTTTTTCTCTCTCTCTATGCCTCTTCTCTTTCTTAGAAGAGTCCCCCTCTCCCTGGAAACAGCGGGAGGTTGAGTCTCAGCCAGGGGAGGGGGAGCTGAAGGCTGGACAGTCGCAGCCGCGACTGGCGCCACTGAGGGAGAGGAGGAAGAAGAATCCGCGGGCAAGAGTCCCGCCAGGATTAACTTGTTCCTCCTGTCTCTCAGCGCCCGGGGGTTAAAGGCCGCACAAATCTGGCAGCCCGATGTTAAATGGGCTGCCCCCAGGCAAAGAACGCACTGAGTGTGGCCATCCGCTGGGGACAGCTTATGACCACACTCAGCGCATTTCGAAAAAAATGGCCTTAGGGCCCTCAGCCATGACACTCACGCACACACCCTAACACACAGATAAGGGGAAGGGGAACACACTAAAATTCAACTAAAACTGAACCAAAACTGATTTCACCTAAGGGCCTGAAATACACACAAAAAACGCTACAAATGTGAAGGAGATTTTTGAAAAATTTCCCAACTTACTCTCACCTAACAGCCAAGAGCTCGTCACTCGTGCTTCAAGAAACCGCAGCAAACAAGATCTGAGGATTGGAGGGAGGTAGCAGGGTATTATGGGTAATGGGGAGGAGCTGAGAGCTCGGATCTTTAGCTTGGAAAGCTGCCAGGTCGGATCCGATACCCACAGGTTGCTGATCAGATGTATTGTTTGACAAATTTTAGCCAGGCCTGGAGGTTTTTCTCTGTAAGAAAAGACTTCCTTCTTGCAACCCTAACCCATAGTCCAGAGATATGGAGAATATGGGAGATTGTTGTCACATGTAGTACACAACCAGTACTTGCCAGAAATGCCTGCAGCTCCTTCAATGTTGCTGTAGGTCTCTAGGCAGCCTCCCTGACTAGCTTTTGCCTTGTTCTTTCATCAGTTTTGGAGGGACATCCAGTTCTTTGCAATGTCACTATTGTCCCGTATTTTCTCCACTTTTTAATGACTGTCTTCACTGTGTTCCATGTTTTTTTCCAATACTGTGGAAATGTTTTTGTACCCTTCTCCTGACTGATGCCTTTAAACAATGAGATCCCTTTGATGCCTTGTAAACTCTCTGCGAACCATAGTTTTTGCTATAGCAGGCAACTGAGTAAATGTCAGGAAAATCCTACTAGGACAGCCAAACTTTATTTGGGGTTAATCAGAGTCTCTGATGACAAGTGTGTGCCCAAGAAGACTAAACGCTGTAATTAAATCAAAAGGTGTTACAACAAAGTATTAGTTTAAGAGTGTGTGCACTTCTGCAACCAGCTTATTGTATGTTTTTTATTTTTTATATTTTTTCCCCTAACAGATTTGTTTGTTTTTCAATTGAATTGTACAGGTTATAGGTCACATTAAAGGTGGGAAAAGTTTTGAAAAGATTTATTGTGGTCTAATTTTTTTACATCACAAAAACCTGGCATTTTAACAGGGTTGTGCACACTTTTTATATCCACTGTATGCCCTTGGTGATTAGTCTGGCTATATTGAAGGATTTCCTAACAGTGGTCACATGGGCATGGTGGTCAAAGGGCAGTTCATTTTCAATGAAGTGCCTAAAAATAGAGTTCATTTTTAGAGAGTGTTGCCTATGAGATAGGAATGAGAGCGTTCCCAGATTTCCACAGGGCAAAAAGTTGCATTTTTTTGGAATTAGTTTGAGGTTGAAGTCCAAGCACCACTTGTTACCAGCAGTTAGGACCTCCTTGAGAATCCATAGGTCATATGGGGTATTTATGACAGCTCAGAGTTTGCACTCATTGGCAAACTTTGTGAGCTGCAGGCCTTTGGTGTCTGCTTTAACATTTGAGAAGTAGATACCAAAGAGGAGCGTTTCCAAGACTGATCCCAGAGGGACATTTTTGGTTACCACTCTTTTAATTGTGTGTGTGTCTGCAATGCTAACAGACTGGGTTCTGTCAGTGAGCCAGTTTTATAAACAAAGTATAACCAGAGTTTACATTTAATTAGAATAGCTTATTAATGATGTCTGGATGTGCATCAAAGGCTTCAGCCAAGTTCATGTGTGCTGTATGAACTGATTTACCAAAGTCTAATGCCTTACTGACTTGTTCCAAGTCATCTGTCACTCACAAAGTAACTTCCCTAGCAATGAATGGTAATTTCCAAAGAATCCATAACCTATTCTCAAACATTCTTTTAGCAGTACTGAATTTTTCTTCAGTAAACTCATATTTTAAGCTATCAAAATACTAGGAGACAAGTCACGGTGGTGCAGCGGTTAGTGTTGTCACCTCACAGCAAGAGGTTCTCCCATTCGATTCTCGGCTGGACCGCCTTCTGTGTGGAGTCTACATGTCCTCCCCGCAGTCGAGTAATGTTAAAGACATGCAGGTAGGTGCGAGCGTGAATGGGTGTGCCTTCGCTGAAGATTGGGGATAGGGCTGGCAACTCAGCACCGTAAAAATTCACTGCCAATCATGAGCGGACCGGAGTTCCGCTGTGGCGACCCCTAACCAGGAAAAGCCAAAAGACTTTAAAATACTAGCAGACAAGTGCCCCAGGATTTTGATAAACACTGTTGCAGAAGGACTTTCTGGCAGGAGACTGCAAAAATGTATGCAAGTTTTGAATCTAAATCAGAAAAACATCCTTTATGAGCAATGCCCATCAAGGCTTCCAAAAAACTTTCTGATGAAAAGGTTCTAGATTGAACAGATTTGCACTAATTATATCAGTGGTTCTGTGACAAGCCCATCTCTAGGGGCAACTGTTGAGATTTCCTCTTCTGAACTCGCCAGCTTAGGGCAATTCTGAAATGTCTCCAGCCTTTGCACTGGGGGGGGGGGGGGCACATCATGAAGCTACACATCAGACAAGGAAAGCACACTCACATTCTCTGCTTTCCATCTGACAAGCCAAAAAGTGAACAAGCACAGCATTAAAGATAAAACCCACAATAATAAATTATACAGTTGCCTGATAGACAGGAAAATCTAACCAATGCACTAGCACAGGGGTGGAGGCAGAACAAGTGTTACAAGGAGCAGGTCTCTGTTATAATGACTCTGAAGGCCCTTGCAGTATGGCAACTGTTGGAAATCCTAAGCAGTAAACTTAGACCTCCTTGGAAGGTAAAAAAAACAAGAGCTACACAGGTCAAGTTCTCAAGCACTGAGGTAGCAAAGGAGGCCCAACTGTTTGCAATCAACAATGAAACAACTGTATTTAGTAAATGTGTAAACCAACAGCGAAGTACTGGCAGCACAAGCAATTATAATTCACGTATGATTCAAACGGGCAACAAAATCGGCCACAGACCTAGCAGAATGGCACTTGACTGCGGTATTTTCCAGTGGGTGGCTAGCTGCATGGGAGTAAAGGACAGTGCAGGTAGCAATCTACTTTAAAAGGGATTACTCATGCACAGCCAGTCCCCTCCTACCCAGAGCTGGCCTGTCTTCTGAATTCAGTTAAGGTGCATACTTTCAGGTCACAGCATACATTAAAGGGTATAACAGTCTATCTCTCTCCTCCCTAGATTCTGACCTGAACACAAGGATGTGAAGGGACTGGTTTAATGACTGTTTGACTACCTGCAGCAGGAAATATGGATTAACCTTCACAGTGAGAAAGAACCGGAAATTTCCAGAAAAGACAGTACCTTGGAGCAGGACTGGCAAGATCCAAGGGATGGATTTGTGAAGAATGTGAATAATCAAACAAGACTGAGCAGCAAACGTTAAGTTCTGCAGGTTCTGCAGAGATCCCAGTCAATAACAACATCTTCCTAAGACTTATGCCAAGAGAGGTATCAAAGCTCCAAACATTCAAAAGTAGCCAATGATCCTTTTTTCATTAAGCATGATGCAGAACAGCAACCTGCACAAAAATTAATGAAAGTAAAGGCTATGCGACATATTATTTGTTGTAACTTTATATGTTTTATGATTACTTCTAACAAAGACAGAATTCATGCAATCCATACTTGTATTCCTGCTGTGTAACTCTGGAAAAGTCACTTATCCAGACACAACTCCCAGGTGAGCCTGATAAAAATGTCCAAGTGGATCAGTGCTCTAACCTGGTTTACAAATAAAATTATGGAACACAGCTTGAGTCACCCAAACCCTTCTTTTCACATACCTTTGATATAAACTTGTGCAATGACATTAAAGTGGTGGCAGGCATTCTAACAATGGCCAAGTGAGTGACCATACATACCTGGAGGACTCGCATATTCAGTGAACTGAACTGGGTAACACCCTAGTCCTGAGGTGGCTGGAGTTGATTAGAATAAGTCAGGGAATGCAAGGATGTCAAAGTCCACTACCTGGGGGTGTGAGGGGAGCTTGCTGCCATAAAGACACTTATTTATTTTATTTATTTACTTAACATTTGTTTACCGGGATAATCAGACTAGACGACTTCTGTCTGTTTTCAGTGGAGGCCTGGGAAGAAAAAGCTCCACACAGTTGTTAAAAGTTCCATATAGTAGTTAAATGACATTAAAACAGGAGTACAAACAACCGTCAAAGGGAAACAGTTTCCTCAGTTAACCAAATTTTTTTTTAAAAAGTAGCTATTGATAAGTAACAATTACAGGTTTAAAAATGTTTAGAATGCAAACTGCAGTTAGAAAACATCATTAGGGGAACAAAGTAAATTGACACGGGTCCACAGCAGCTTAAGGAAATAGTAACTGTAAAAGGTGTTGGAAGTGGGACTAGGGTGGGACAATGCAATTACATAGCCAGATATTGAGGAAGTATGACTTGAGACATTTCTTGAAAGTTGGGGTGTTGTTTTGAAGTCTAATGTCAAGGGGAAGGGTATTCCAGTCTTTAGCAACTTCAATGGGGAAGAGAGATTCCCCAAAGCTATTTTTGCAAGGAACTTTTTCAAGCAGGGCTTTGTTGGTGGATCGTAGCAGCCTATTAGTGTTACACAAGTTTAGTAATCCAGCTAGAGCAGGGTTTTTTCTGGAGAGTACAGTATTTGGTAAGCGAGCTTGAGCTGGTGGCAGTGTAATAAGTTGGGAAGTTCAGGCCAGTGAAGAGTAAGTAAGGACTGGCAGTGGTGGGAACGAGATGTGGAACCGGTTGCAAACCTGGCAATTTTATTATAGCAAGTGGAGAGCTTATTAAGGTCAGCCTTACTTAGGTTTGTTAGGACTGGTGAGGCATAGAGTAGTGTAGATAGGAAATGGGATTGGGCTATAGCTATTCTGGACTTGGAAGTAAGGTATTTTTTCCTGCGGTATAAGGTTCCTAGCTCTTTGTGGACTTTGGAGATAAGGGATATATATTTGCTGAATTTGAGTTGTTGGTCGATAATAAGTCCTAGCAGTTTAACTTCAGGGACTGGGGTGATGATGGTTTTATTGGCTGATGACAGAGAAGTTGAATGGTCATTATTCTTAGTTTGGTGATACAATATGAGCTGCTTTTTGGGGAGTTCAAAATTAGTTGAGATGTGTTTAGCCAATTTTCTAAGTCAGTGAAGGATTCCTGGGTGTATTGTTGGAAGGACCTGTAAGTTTGGTGCGGAACAGACTAGGGTAGTGTTGCCTACATATTGTACTATTTCTGCCTTGGAGGGTGCTAGATGGAGTTGGTTTATAAATAAGTTGAAAAGAAGGGGACCAACGATAGAACCCTGGGGTATGCCTACTGTGAGTGGGAGTGGGGTGGATAGGGAGTTGAGCCATTTTATGAATTGGGAGTGGTTTTCAAGGTAGCTTTTAAACTATAGTAGGGTGTGGTTGTCCATGTTAAGCTAAGAGAGGCAGGTTAGGGGTTTGCTGTGGGAGACTGTATCGAACGCTTTGGATAAATCCAGGAAGATAGCAGAGACTAGTTGACCTTGGTTTCTATGAGTGTTAATGGTGTTGGTGAAGTTAATTAGGGCAGTGGTGGTACTGTGAGAGTAGGTTGGAAACTGTGTTAGGTTTTGGATAATACATTGTTGTTGAGGAGATGGGTAAGGACTTGGCGTGGATACATCTTTCTAGAATCTGAGAAAGGGGTGATAGATTTGCTATGGAATGGTAGTTGGAGAGGTCAGTGGAGGGGCCACCCTTGTGGAGGGGAATGATACAAGAGGTTTTCCATAAGGATGGAGTGGTGTGTTCAGTGATGGATGTGTTTATCAGTAAGGAAATGGGGTAGGCTATGGCTCTAGAGGCAAGCTGAAGGTATTCTGCTGGGAGGTTGGCTGTGGCGAGGGTGGAGATCCATATGGGGGGGGGGGTAGAGGTATGGCCGAGCTGAAGAATATTGTTCACTGCAGCCCAGAATATTTGTGGAATGTTACAGTGTGTTTTTATTTTTTTGTAGTGAAATATAGTGATTTTGTCTAACCTAATTTGTTTTTTGCCTTATTGCGGAGCTCAAGGAAGGCTTGCCTAGTTGCAGATATTTTGAGTTGACGCCATGTCTTCCAAGCTTTGTCACTGTCTGAGTAAGGATCTTGTAGATTTTTGAAGCCATGGACCTGGGTTGCTATGGATTCTAACTGTTCTAAGTGGAGCTAGGTGGTTAAGGATATTTAGAAATGTGGAGTTAAAGCAGTGCTAGATCGAGAGGAAGGGTTTTTATGGGAGACCAGTTGCATGCTTCTAAGGCATCTAAGAAGTGAGAAATGGGGACGTTTTTCTTCGGCTTTGAAGAAGGGTTGGTGGATTGCTACTTTTGATATTTTGTCCAACGATAAAGGTGGGATTGTGATCACGTAGTGAGTTGGGTAGTGTACTACAGTGAAGGGCAGACTGGAGGTGATAAGTGAGGATCCAATCTAGTGTGGATTCCTTTTTTGAAGTTTTGTTAAAGCAGGTGGGTATTTGTAGGAGTTTGGTAAAGTTGTATAGGTTGAAATGGGTAGTAAGAGTGGGAGACTGGAGGGTGTTCCAGTCGATGTTAACGTCACCTAGCAGGATGATTTCCTGTGGCAGGGAGTGAGAAGCCCAATGACGTATTGACTCTAAGGTGGTCAGATTATTGCCTGGGGGTATATAAACTCCTACTAGGTTTAGATGTTTGTGCTGATTTATTAGGAGTCTTGCAGGAAGTATTTCTGCAGTGCTGAAGTCTAGGGTTTCTTTTTGTAGGAATTGGATCTTTAGGTTAGTTTTATAGAGGAAGGCAACACAGCCTCCTCTTTTGTTAAGTCTGTCACCTCTATGGATGTTATATCCAGGTGGGGTTATGGAGTCATCCTTGATGTGAGGCTTGATTCAGGTCTCTGTGAGGATCATAACATCGGGGTTATATGAAAAGATTGTGGTGTGTAGTTCTATTTTGTTCATAATACTGTTAATGTTAAGATTTAGTATTAGTAGGTCGGCGGAAGGGAGGCAGAGAGTTATTCGTGATGTTTGGTGGTGGTGATGATGGTCCAGGGTTGGGGTGGATGTCACCCCTTAGTAGTAACTGACTGGCGACATTTGTTATAGTTTTGAGGAATGATTTAACTTAATGCACATTATCTTTGAGCCAAATCATGCAATTCTGTTTTAACACGGTTTTCAGATCTCAAGGATCATCACAACTCAACGTAATACAATAAGCATGAAAATAAAAATTGGTACAGTCTGAAATGCATCCATGCTGAATTCTTGATTACTGATTGTATCTCAGGAAATGGACATCTTCTTTCTGCGTCTCCACTACAAACAGAAGTTAGCAACGCTGTAATGACACAGCTAATAACAATTAATAAATAAAATAGAAAAGATGGCAAACAATTCACAACACGTAGACTATAACACCGACTCAGTATGATGCAAATTCAAAAGGCTCAGTGATTCAAATTACAGAGGAAAAAAACAAACAGGTAGCAAATAGAAAGGCATACCTGATCTATGAATCAAACAAAGTGACAGGCTACAGAGAAAACAGTCAAAAGGATAGAGGGAAGTTTCTCTGTTCACCTGTGAGAGAGGGGAACTTTGAGCAGCCATCTATCCCTGGAGGAGTGGTTCCAGCCCAGTAGTTAGTAGTTTAAAAACCACGTTTGCACGGTTTTGTGTGCTGGGCAGCACCGGTTAGCTACGGTTAAATTATTCCCGGCTCCACTAAGTCTCCTCTTCAGTTTTTCCCTTGAAACTAGTCTAACTCTCAACTTAAGCACTCAAAAAGCATTCTACAGTCCAGCACTTGCTCAGACCTAATAGCAAGCACAAATATACCCAGAGACTTTATTGCCCAGTAGAGCAAGGTTCTTTATCCACCCCTCACCAACCAAGCGACTAAGCAGCTCACCCTACTATTCAGGCATGACCAAAGGGTAACTTCAGGTGTACTCCACAGTCCAGCTGGTGAACCTAGGTATCCTGAGGCAATGTTACAACTGCCTCATGTACACACAGACAACCCTCTCCCTCCTACCACAAAACACTAACATATGTGAGAGATGCAATTATACAGCCAAACTCAAGGCTAAGGTCTCTCCACCCAAGACTGGAACAGACCGTCATGAGGAGAAGGTTAACACTTGCACCACACCTCCAGCCTCACATAGACCTACTAAACCAGCACTGGCAAAAAATACAGATAAATACACTAAATCATACTCTGAAGTTCTAAATAAAAACCTGCAAAAGCATCAGAGAGCTCCAAAGCAGACACCCAAAAAACCTGCACCTCCCGTCACAAACCAAACACATAAAACACGCTCAATGCACCGCACAATCACAGCCCTTAAGGCGAAATAACACACCTAACACACTAATAATAGGTGACGCTATAGTTAGGCACACTGACGTCCCACTCACTAGGCTGGACAAGGAGAAGGTTACTGTTAGTTGCCTGTCGGGAACCAGAATATGCCACATAACACAAGAACTCAGGTCACTCCAGAACAAGTACAAACATGACTGTCATTGTTCATGTTGTTGTGAATGACCGGAGACATACCTCCCTAGACTACATGAAAAGAGACATGGAAGAGCCCTTTCTGATCATGTAGCCCAGGCGGGTATGACCCTGACCCTGAGTAGCATCCTGCCCTCACCAAGAAGGATACCTCAGTATAAAGAAAAAAATGATCAATTTCAACAATTAGCTAAGCTTCTGGTGTCATTCAAAGGGGATCCAGTGTCTGTCGGCCTGGGACGACATGCTCGACAAGCTGCATTGCTTCGCAAGAGATGGCTTGCACATGTCACCCTAGGCTTTCGAATATTGGCCAATGCTCTTGCTGCCCCCATAGTGCCTTTTTTAGGCAAGGCTCAAAAGTCAAACCCACCTCCATAACAGCACAAATAAAAAAATGAGGGTTATGCTACTCAATGCCAGGAGTTTAAATCTCAAAATGCATGCGCGCTCGAAGCACTCCTCAGTATGGAGAACGTCGACATCTGTGCAGTAACAAACCTGGTTCAAGGCTCCAGAGAGCACTCCAACACTACTGAGCTACAACTCATACCACACATTTCGGCCACAGAACATGGACCGAAACACAAAAGGAGGGGGTGTATCCATATTCATCAAGGATACCTACACCTTAAGTGGCGCAGCATGACACCTCTGAGATCATCCATGCTCAACAACATCAAGCAAATCAGCAATGCAAATTGTGGCCAGCTACCGATCACCCTCCATGACCCAGGACCACCACTCTGCCTTTCTGGAGACACTGGAAAACATGAAGGTCCTACCAAACACCCTGATATTGGGCGATTTCAATTACCCTACCATTAACTGGGAAAACTACTTGAGTACAAACTCCCAGGCTCAGCACTTCCTGGAATTTATCAGCTCAAACGCCCTGGATCAGCTGGTAAACTACCCTACCAGAGGTAAAAATATACTGGCCCTGGTCATCACCAACATGGGCGACAAGTGTTCCGCACCGGAGGTCAACCTGTCACTGTCACTTGTTAGATCAGACCATAAACTAATCACTCTGGATGTCCACACCCCACCACCACCCCCAACCAAGGAAACCACAGTGAAAAACTTTTCTAAAGCAAACTTCACCTTACTTAAGACAGAGATGGTAAGTTTCACAACCCACATGCTAAAGGATAATGCTGCCCAAGATGCAGAATCCTTTACAAATGCACTCTATGAGCACCTACAAGGATGCATGGATCGTGCCATCCCTAGCAAAACCAAGACTCACTCCCCTAAGAGAAGGAAACCAGTCTGGTGGACTCCTGCCATAAACAGGTTATACAATAAAAGGAGGAAACTAGTTCAGAAAAAAAGCAAATCCCAAGAAAGAAAGACATCCCTGATCAGTATCAGTAAGAAAATGAGGTCCCTCATAAAACCATCCAAGGCGCTAACTTCGAAAGAAAAATAGCCAAGGATTTGAAAGATAATCACAAAGCCTTCTTTAGCTATGTCAAGAACCTAAGTGGCAATTCGCACATATGCTCTGAGCTAGTGCAAAACAGCACAAAATATACTGAACCTACTGACAATGCCAACATCCTGGCAGATAGATTCAGTGCAAACTTCACCGCCCCCCCCTCACCTCCAAAAGGGCCCACAACAATACCGGAAAAGTGTAGTGTCCCGGAAATCACAGACACACAGGTGAAAACAGCCCTTTCAAAAGCCAAAAACACAGCGTCAATGGGGCCAGATGGTGTCTCAGATGTGTCTTGCACGAACTACAGAACAAACTAACCCCCCGCCTAAACACGCTGTTCAATATCAGCCTATCCACAGGCTATGTGCCCATAGAATGGCACACAGCAACGGTTATTCCGCTCCACAAAGGAGGGTCCGCAACTGATCCTGGTAACTATCGCCCCATAAGCCTGACTAGCCTGGTCTGCAAGGCTATGTAGCGCATCATCATAGAACTCATTAACAAAGACATTGGGAACCTCCAAACACTTGACCCGACCAGTTCGGCTTTGTTAAGGGCAGATCATGCCTACTAAACCTTTTTGACTTCTTTGAGACAGTCACCAAGGCCATAGACGACACAGCCTACCGTGACCTCGCCAAGGCGTTCAAAACTATTCCTCACTCAGTTATTATAGAAATACTCACCAGCCTGAACATAAACCCCTATGTCACAAGATGGAATGCCAACTGACTTACAGACAGAACTCGCGCGGTAGAATAGCAGGCTCCAGGTCTGACTCTAAACCAGTCACAAGTGGTGTCCCGCAAGGCTCGGTCCTGGGACCCCTACTGTTTGGCATATACTTCTCAGATGTACAGGCAAACACAGGATGACTGTGGCTAACCAAGTTTGTCGAGGACTGCAAACTGGGAGCCATAATTGACTCTCCGGCTGACACGGACATCCTCCAAAAAGGCCTTACTGAGACAGACACCTGGTGTCAAAGTCATGGCCTCAAGCTAAATGCCAAAAAATGCATAGTCATCCCGTTTGGGAAAAACAAAACACCCACAAATTTCTACATAGGTGGCAGCCGCCTTAATACAGAAGAGGTGATAAGAGATCTGGGGACCCAGGTAGATAGTAATCTCTCCTTTGACAATCATATTGCCAAAATTGTTAGGAAATCCTTCTATGTGGCCCATCTAATTACTAAAGGGTTCGCATCTAGAAATAACGAGGTTATAGTGCCCCTCTTCTCGTCACTCATCAGACCCATCATAGAGTATAATGCCCCATTTTGGATGTACCGCACAAGACACTTCCAACAGCTGGAAAGACCATAAAAGTACCTCACCAAGAGGATTACTGGCCTCAAACATATGTCCTATGCAGACCGACTGAAAAAACTCCGGCTGTATTCAGTGGCATATCGCTTACTAAGAGGTGATCTCCGACTGACTTACAAAGCCATGTCCAACTCAGAACTGATGGACATGCTCTACCTAAAGAAATCCAAGTCACTGCGAGCCACGCGCCCTAGTGAGATAAACATCGCCACAACAATAAATAGAACATACTGGAGGGATAGATTTCCTGTCACAGAGACTCCCCATGCTTTGGAACAAAATTCCTAACTACATTAGGCAGAGCCCCTCACTAACACTCTTCAAGAGAAGCCTTGACGAGTGGATGGGTAACAGAAAATACACCCCTGGGATCACTTCAGTGTCTCTGCTTGACAGAGGCTCAGTTAATTAATCAATGGGGTGGCGAAAGCCGACACACTCTGGCTAGGCTTAAAAATGCCCTCGGGCAGATAGCCTAGTACCTACCTATGAACCTAAAAGAGTTGTAGCAAAAAAATAAATAAATAAAATATCAAATTTGGCTTAATGAAAAAAAGCACTGCTAATGTTAGTAAATTTGGCTTCAGAACACTGACAGCAAATAAGGGGTAAGGAGGACTTACCTGAGAAAAGCTTATGGCTTAGTGCAGAATTTCAGACTAGATGGACATCAAAGTGAAAAATAGCTTTGGCATTGCTAACTTGGTTGTAAGCATCTCCAGTATATATATATATATATATATATATATATATATATATATATATATATATAATTAAGCTATTGGCCCTAGGGCCTATATAAGCCTAGCCAAAAAATGTAACCCTGCCTTTCGCCACCCAAGAAAATTATTTTCCTGTGCCCCTGTCGAGCAGAGCCACAGAAGTGATCCCTGGGGTGAATTTCCCATTTCCCATCCAATCATCAAGATTTTTCTTGAAGAGTGCTAATGAGGAGCTCTGTTTGACATAGATAGGTAGTCTGTTCCAGAGTAAGGGAAGTCTCTGGGACAGGAATCTATCCCTCCAGCATGTTCTGTTTATTGTGGTGACAAGGTTTAGGTCCCTAGAGCATGTAGCTCGGAGGGATTGGGATTTCTTTAAGTGGAGCATGTCCAACAGCTCTGGGTTTGACATAGCTTTGTATGTTAGCAGAGGTCGCCCCTGAGTAGGTGATATGTGATGGAGTAAAGCTGTAGTTTTTTGAGATGGTCTGCGTAGGGCATCTGTTTGAGGCCAGTAATCCTCTTTGTGAGGTATTTCTGTGGTCTTTCCAGTTGTTGTAGAGGTCTTGTGAGGTACATACCAAAAGGGGCATTGTACTCCATAATGGGTCTAATGAGTGATGAGTAGAGGGGAATAATGACCTCTTTTTTTCTGGATAAGAATCCTTTTGTGATGAGATGAGCCACGTAGAAGGATTTCCTAACCACTGTGGCGATGTGATTATCAAAAGGAGAGACGACTACTGTCCACCTGTGTCCCAAGGTCTCATCACATTTTCGGCATTAAGTAGACTACCAGCTATGTGGTAGTTCATGGGTACAGAGTTTTTCCCAAAGGGGATGACAATACATTTTTTGGCATTGAGCTTCAGGCCATGGCTTTGACACCAGGTATCTGTCTCAGTGAGGCCCTTTTGTAGTTTGTCCACTTGTTAGGAGTTTCGATTATGGCTCCTAGTTTGCAGTCATCTGCAAACTTTGTTAGCCAAAGACCTTCTGTGTTAGCCTGCACTTCAGTGAAGTAGATACCAAACAGGAGAGGGACCCAGGACTGAACCCTGTGGTACTCCACTTGTCACTGGTCTGACGTCGGATTTGGAATCTGCTACTTTCACAGTGTGGGTTCTGTCTGTGAGCCAGTTGGCAACCCATCTTGTGACATAGGGATTTATACCTAGTTTAGTGAGCTTATCTATAATTCCAGAGTGGGGGATGGTGTTGAAAGCCTTGGCAAGATCTAGATAAGCTGTGTGAACCATTTTACTCTCATCTATGGCTTTGGTGACTGCTTCAAAGAAGTCAAGTCAGGTTTAGGGGACATGATCTGCCTTCTACAAATCCAAACTGGGTAGGGTCCAGAGTTTGGAGATTACCAATGTCTTTGTTTATGAGTTCCACGATGATACGTTCCACGGCCTTGCAGACCAGGCTAATGGGGTGGTAGTTCCCAGGGTCCGTCGTGGCTCTCCCTTTGTGGAGTGGGATAACCGTCGCGGTGCGCCATTCAGTGAGTACAAAGTCTGAGGTGAGGCTATGATTGAACATGGTACTTAGGTAGGGTGCCAGTTCATTCTGTAGTTCGTGTAGAACGCAGCCTGGGATATTGTCAGGTCCCATGGATGCTGTGTTCTTGGCTTTGGAGAGTGTGTTTTTTACCTGTGCAGCCGTGATTATAGGAACTTTGCATTCTTCCGGTATACAGATGGGCCCTTTAGGGGGTGAGGAGGGGGAGGGGTAAAGTTAGCACTGAACCTATCTGCTAGGATGTTGGCAATATCAGTTGGTTCTGTACATTTACTGCCATTGTGCTGTATATATATATATATATATATATATATATATATATATATATATATATATATATATATATATATATGTATATACATAAATATGGTCAAATGATAAATAAATATATGCGTGTGTGTGTGTGTGTGTGTGTGTGTGTATGTATGTATATATATATATATATATACATATACATATATATACACACACACACACATATATATATATACACATACACACACACACATACACACACACACACACACATGCAAGTATGTAATTAATATGGACAACATTACAGGTGGTAATGGAAGCCATCTTCCAGTAACAGAGGCCTTGTACATTTCTTTATGCCAAAATATTACAAACAATTCCGTGAGTCATCTTTAGGTAGTGGCTACAAATAAGCGAGTATCAAGATCACCTTTGGTGCATCTCGCTTTACCTTTTGCAACACCCTGGGGATAAGGGAAAATGGATGGGAAGGTATGTCGAAACAGTCCTGCCCAAACGAAAGAGAATCCCACATCCCACTCTGAGCTGTTCTGGAGCAGTACTTCTTTAGCTACCTGTTCTAGATAGACACAAAAAGGTCTATTTCTGGTACACTCCACATATGGACTAGGTTGAAAAAGCTCTCTCTTCAACATCCATCTGTTTGGGTTTAGCAAGGATGTACTCAGGTTGTCTACTAGAAGATTATTGATACTTTGGCCAAGTGTGTGAGTTCCATCACAAACCTGCACACATTAAGAGTACTCCCCCTACTTGTTTATGGACCACATGAAGGCAATGTTATCTTTCAGGATTTTTATGGGTCCTGGTTTCACTTTGTCTTTGAAAGCCAAAAAGGACAGAATGCTAACATTTCCTTTTTGTTTATGTGTTGTTTTGACATACAGCTGTCACATGTCTGTTGCACTTTCAGATTTTTCAGGCGAACCCCACCAGGCCAAATCTGAGCTCTCGGAGGTCAGCACATGATACGTCTCCTAGGTCGTGAATATGGCTCCTTGTTTTTGCAATGTTCCCCTCCCACTAAAAGACCTCTCTTTTTAGGCAAAGGAGGAGTGGAATGATGGTCTCCAAGAAATGCTGGTGCTGGGACATTTCATGTGGAGTATGGCTATGGGGATCACCTGGATGCAAGAAGCCATGTACCGTAGCAGCATCAAAAAAATCTCTGGCCAAGATAGCCATCTGGCTGTGAATGTGCTTGAAGTAGCTTGTGAGGGAAATGATCTATTCCTGTGTAAGGAAAGCTTTTTGTAGAATGCAGTCCAGGACTGCCCCAAAAAGGTTTAAAAGGTTACCAGGCCCAGCTGAGACTTTTGGACGTTGAAGGTCAGGCCTACCTTTTGAAAGCATTCCACAATGGTTTGCATGGCTCAGGAAAGCTCTTCTAGGGATACTGCTTCTCTCAGGCAGTCTTTGGCACATGTACACTCCTTTGATCCTGTAAAAGCTAATTACTGGTGTCAGACATCTGGTGAAAACTCTGGATTAGTAGACAAGTCAAATGGTTAAGTCACAGAATTGGAAGTGGGATCCCCTGCTCTGAAGTGCAGGAACTTTGTGTTCCTGTGCAATAGGAATATGAAGGCAGATGTCCTTCAAGTTCAAGGTTACCATCCATGTTCCTGGCAAGATGAGAGGCAGAAATTTGTGAAGGCTGAGTATTATGAACTTGGATACCATTAAAAATGTATTCAGCCTGAAAAGATCCAAAATAAGTCTCCATGATCTCACCTTTTTGGGAAACAGAAAAAGCCTTAAATAGAATCATATGCCTTCTTCTTTTGAGGGAACTAATTAATTGGAATTCTGTTGTAGAATGTCTTTTGTATCTGGCTGGGAATAAGGTGTCTGTTTTAGGACTGAATGCATTCCTAAGAAAGGAGGAATCCTCCAGAGCTGCAAGAAGTGCAGCATCCACTTGTCCTGACTGATTTATTCCTAGGCTGTAGATTTAGTGGGCAGAGAGTTGGGGTGGGATTTTGGTGGGGGAAGTTGAGGGGAGATGCTCACAATAGTCACAGAGCCTCCCTACTAGGTTCCAGATCCTTAACTCCCATTTATCTACTGCATGTTTTTTGGGTGATCAGAGAAACTTTTTTTTCTGAAAATATCTGACTGATTCAGCTGTACTTCAGTCAAAAAAAAAGTAAGCGCCATGAAAACATTTTTCAAACCCAGCAATTTGTCAGAGTTATACCTGGCTCTATCAAAGGAAGAGAAAGAGTGTCCGAAAAATGCCTTGAATGCTGCTAAAACGTTTTTATCAAGTTATCTGTCCAGAAGATGCAAAGCAGAAAATGAAACATTAATTGCTTTTAGTAAGAACTCAATATGCACTCTGTTTTGGGCCTCTGTCCATGAAATTTCAATTATATTCCCATTGCAGGAGACTAGATATGAAATAAGTATACAACTTTACAGTTTGCCTACTAATCTGCTCAGGACATTTCAATGCTTTTCTTTTCCCAGGAAACTGCCGTGAATTATCTAAAGAAAAAAAAAAACTAGCAGCAGCAAGGATGTGAGCAAATAATACACATTTAACTTGAAGCAAAAGCCTACAAGAATGCAAACACTGTCAAAACACAGAGTGATTTGTAGATTCTACCCAAAAGAAGAAACCTACATATCCATATGGTGATTTACCAGAATGTACTATACAGACCTGAACCAAACAAGTGCCGAGCCAAAAAGCAAATCTAAAAAAATTGTTTTCTTATTGTATACTTTGGCATACATCAGTTTTAAACAGACAACCTTGTAAGTTAAATGACCAATCGTTTACCTAGCATCTTTCTCACTCAAACTTCTAGGTTTTGCTCCATACATAAAAGCAGCATCCCAACCCAAACATAATGGATAAGCTACAAGGTCACATTTGGAACATGTGACGCACTGCCAAATGACTGCTCAATGAAATGAGTCACGGAAAAGATGGAAGTCTGAATAGATTTTTAACAACTCGTGCCAGACATGAAATGGAAGTTTTAATAATAGGAGGATGTCACTGCCCAATCAAATGGCACCATTAACCTACATATATACAACTACTGAACAAATAGATGTGAAACCACACAGAAGCAAACAAGCACTTATTTCCAACCTTGTTCATAAAATGTCACAGTTTTACTGTCAATTATATAGTTTTTATTTCATAATTTCTTATATACGATTGTCGGGTGGTGTGGTTGAGGAAAACCCCTTTCAGTCATGACCTAGGCATGATGGGAACTGATCAAAAGAGATGATGGCACATTATCACTTTATGGCATAGCACCATATTGTTGCCAACATCTGACATAAATTTGAAGTATTAACATAAAAAGAGATTACAAATATTAAAGGGACATATACAAGACTGTATAAACTTTACACAGTTAAACAGAATATCTTCAAATAGTATACAAGAACTATAGGACGATCTACAAGCAGAAGGAATACATCCTATCGACACAGCCAGAAATCATGGTGTACATTTAATGCTGTTCAAGCAGCAGAAAGATAAAAGACAAATTATGGCACTTGAGGGGAGGGGTGGATTAATGTTACCCTTCATACCATACAGCAATAAAAGGTGTTGAGGTCTTTCAGGTGGAAACAGCTTTTGTTCTAAACAGTGGGCATGACGATTTTTTGTGAATATCAGATGATTCCAGTGGCATGTACTACCTTCAGACTTTTTTTTTTTTTTTTAAATCAACAGCCCGAATAAACTTGGATTTTTGGAGTGAGACTTATTCAGGTCAGCTCAAAGGACACATGGGAGTCTTATTTTTAAGTTTAGTGTTTTTTTGTAACTGAAGGACAGTAATTGAACTGGATGAGTTAAAAGGTAAAGGCAGAAAGACTTAATGGGGCACAAGCTGGCCCAGAAATCCAGTTAGCCTTGAGGAGTACAACGGAGACTTTCATGACAAATGTAGGGGAAATGGTTAGACTAAAACACAATCTCTAAAATGGAGACAAACACTAATAGTTAAAAATCAATCATCTTGCGGGTCCAACTGCTGCATTTAGAGCATGGATATCTTAGAAGCAATCAGGAAAGCTGTTAACACAAAAGGGAAACAAAAGAATAATTATAATTCCTTGCAACACCTGAGTGGCCGCAAAGATCAGATACAGTTCTTGGCACATATCATCCTTCACCACAGTCACCAAACTAATCGCAAGGTTCAAGATCACAGCTTTGATCAACATGGTTAAAAGATTTCATCCCTCCCATGATCTCTACAAATCCGTCAGGGACCCACACACATTACACACACTCCATCTCTAATTCACTTTAATGACTGGTTTAGTGAGAAATCTGGCAGTCTTTGTCATCACCACCCCTCACTTTTCCCATGGGTTGGGGTGTCACACCAACATTAGTCAATGTAACCAAATCATCTAATGCAAAAGTTTACACCAGCAGGTGGCCAATTCATTTTTCAGATAACCAACATATTTTGCTTCATCTATAAACTGTTCATTCCCATTGCCTTAGATTACAGCGACTATGCAGCAGTGCATTTTTGCATGTGCACAGCTTTCTGCAAGTGAAGTTAATGAGGACACAATAATGAAGTGCTGACAAGAGAACACGAGTTTAGGCGTTTGATTCATTCTGCCCAAGCTTTTACGTTACTAGTTAGCAACTTCCATCTGAAGTCTCCAACTTTACTGCACTGAGATGCAAATAACTAACTTCTTGTTTTACATTCCGTAATCCAGCCACAAAACCACTTCCTGCTATGGCAGCTCTCATTTTCCTCTATTAAAATTTACTTCTCATTAATAATGGCATAGAACAACAGTTTCGTAAAAGCATCAATATATGACGTTTGGCATACTACTGTGGGCTGCTCTACTATCAGTCCAGGAATGAAAAGTAATTTTTTTCTTACAATTTTTTTTTATTTTTTTATTCTTACATCTGTTTGTGTCCATCCATTACTACACAAGTCAATACAGTCTTCGCATTCATGCTTATACAAATTCAGAGATAATGTCAGTTACACAGTCAACAATTCCTGACTTCAGTCTCTTCCTCTTTAAATCTGTTCCGGGACAAGTTACTGTTAAAAATCAGATCATTAAACAACGTTGTTCTTTCCACTGTAAATAGCTTCATCACATGAAGAAACAATACTGCCCAAAGGCACACTGACTTCCAGCAATGGGCAGTGTATCATCATGTGGTACACAAAATCACTGCAGAGGAGTTACTCCCCTTTCATCGTCATCATTATCAACCTCCTTTATCCCCATTTTCTATATGGAGACGGGGTGTTGCGTCACTTGTCGCCACCTCCCCTATTCAATGCCACTCTCCTACCTTGTTCGACACTCATGCCAGACTGTCGCAAGTCTTCTCTCACACAATCCATCCACCTCTTTGCTTGATGCTCTCATTTCCTCTTGCCTTCTTCCAGTCTGTCCCAAACATTCACCAGACTGTGTTCTGCTTTCCTATAAATGCCTGAACCACAGTAATCTGTTCTTGTTGACATCTTCTGCAATTGGAGCTACTTTTGCTTCTGCTCCGATGTCCTCATTTCATCTGTTCCACAGTGTGCACCCTACCACCATCTCAGGTATTTCATCTCCATCAACTCTAGCTTCCCCAACTGCTCTGCCTTTACTGCACAGGTTTTTGTACCATGCAGTAGAACTGGTTGGACCACAGTTTTGTACACCTTACTTTTCACTCTTTGGCATTCTTTTGTCATGCACCACCCCTAACATATTGTGCCAGTTGGCTGCAGTCCCTCTGACTCTAGCTTTGACCTCTTCATTCAGACTTTCTCTTCAATCACCCCTTCCAGACATCTGAAGCTGCTAACCTGTGCCACTATTTTCCCTTCTATCTCAATTTTTAGCTTCTTCTGATTTCCCTCATTTGCTACTCCGTTTCATCCCATGCGCCTTCCGTTTTGCATTCCATTCTTTATCTTTTGCTGAAGTTCTTGCTCAGAGTCTGCCTGTAATGCCACATCATCTGCATACAGCAACTCTGTTGATCTGTCCCCGCCAACCTGTTTATTAATGTTGTCCATCATCAGTATGAACAGCTGAACATTGATGCACACCCACTCCCAATGAGAACCCCCTCTGTAAGACTGAACACTGTTCACATTTGAGTCATTGGGCCCTTCTTCATAGTTTGACTAATTCTATCAATGTTTCTTGGACTTCAAACCACTGTAGGACTGCCCAAATTAGCTTTATCAGGACCTTGTCATATGCTTTCTCCAAGTCTGGGAATGTCTAGTTGGACTTCTAGTATCTGTCTCACTGCAAACATTGGGTCAGTTGTGCTGCATCCTGATCTGAATCTGAAATGCTCATTTCTACAGCTCTGCATATTTTGTTTATCAATCACCTTCTCCAGAACTTTCAAGCAGTGTGATAGGAGCTTGATTCCTCTATACTGCTCACAGTTGTGAATGTCCATTTTGTTTTTCAACACTGGCACTAGTATACTTATTCTCCAGTCATCTGAGATGCATCTTTCTCTCCATACTGCTATGAGTACCCTCAGGAGCCATTACTCCCCTATCTCACCCAACATCTTGATCATATCTGCTGTGACCTCATCTGAGTCTGCTCATTTCCCTGACTTCATTGTCCTTAGAGCAATTTTGCACTTCAAGGCTGGACTCCTCCTCTCTCACTGTAGGCTGTGTATGGGGCAATACAGATTCTGTGGGATTTTTTTCATTCAGAGGCTGCTGGAAGTACTCCTTCCATCTGCCTTTGATGCCCTGTGGACTAGTGAGCAGGTTGCTGCTGGCATCGCTTATGAAGGGTGTCTAACTATGTTCTTTATCTTTCAGTCTTTGTCTTGCCACCTGATAAGAGTTTCTTTGTGTGATCCACAGAGTCTCTTTACGGAAGTTGGTACAGTGCCTCTGATGCCTTGTTCTTTGCTACTGCAACTCTTCTCTTCACCCATTTGTTAGCCAACCAGTATTCCATCCTACCCTGGTCTGTCTTTTCTATCTCTCACTTTTTCCTGCACTCCTTTGATGACTTCCTGGACTTCTGCATTCCACCACCATCGTTCCTTATGCATCTTATTTTCATACTTGGCTCAGCTGCACAACTGTTCTGTACCCTAACACATGCTGTTTTGAGGTGCTGCCATTCTTTTTCAACTCCACCTATTGCCTATTCTTGAGTAATTCCTTGAACCGTTGGGCTTTCTCTCGGTCAACTTTCAGGTCTTCAGCCTAGTCTCTGCTGACCTTAGAGCCTTCTCTGACCACTGCTTGCAGATGACTGTGACAATAAGCTGTTTCACTGGGGATGACTTTGCAATTGCTAATTCTAGCCGAGTGCCCTTTCCTTACTAGGAGAAAGTCTACCTGAGCTGCACGTCGGTCACTCTTGTATGTCATCACGTGACTGTCTCTCTTTCTGAACCATGTGCTGGCTAGCATAAAGCCATTTGCCAGACAGATGTCTGGAATAGCCTCTCTTTATTCCTATTGCTTCACCCATGTGGACCTAAGCAGTCCTCATATCCTGTTCTGTATGTGCCGATATGTGCATTCAGGCTACCACCAATTCATGTTGTCCTGCTTTATCTAGTAGGTCCTGTAACTGCTGCCTGAATGCACTCTTTTCCTCGCTATCTGAATCCTGCTGTGGGAGCAAAGGTTGCTATTAGGAATACTGCCCTATCATTACACTGCAGTCTGACTGCCAGGAGTCTGTCACTAATTCTGACAACACCTCTCAGTCTTCTGAAGCCTCTCCCTCACCACAATTCTTACACCATTTCTAGCCTGCCCTAATCCTGAGTAGATTCTGGATCCCAAGCCAAATGGCTTCACTGCACTGCCCATCCTCCTCATCTCCTGGAAAATTACTCTCCCTTGTTTCTCAAAAGATTAGTACAAGAAGTGAAAATTGTGGGTGCTCTAAATATAAAGTTGGTTACTGAGGAGATCCACCTACTGTAACTATCAGGAATGATATCCCAAGTGTTAGAACTGCTCGGTGAGCAAAACCTTGCCAGGCTGCCAACCCCAGCCCTTAACTCACTGCACTGTTCCATCTTACCTATTTCCAGATATGTGGGGAGTGAAAGGTCTCCAAAACTGCCATAAGAAAAAAACACTAAGAACTAGGTACATGGCAGCAAAGAAGGTTGGTTACCTCTTCACACAGATATATGATTACAGCAAAGTACTCATGCAGTACAGCTGTGTATAAACAAAAGACTGGCAGTTACTGTAATATTAGATCGGGATGGATAGTTCCATCTTTGTCAACCACAAGGACCAAGGCTGGTAGGACGTAGTCTACCATCTAAAACATTCACAGGCTACTGAATCTACCTACCCGTAATGCTTTACAAAGACAAACCCTCTCCAGATTTCTGTTGGCCTTTGCCAAGACAGAACAGATTCTATATAAGATGTTGGAAAAAACAACAAAAGACAGCATTACAGACTATCTGAAGTGAGGCAGGAAGAAGGTGGATTTGTGTGTTGACAAAAATACGGCTATTTAGCAAGTGCATACATTTTGTACCTTAGATGGTAAGCTCCATCTTCATCAATCACTAGGACAGAGCCCTAAGTATATCCTTGTGGGTGGCTCCTCATAAGAACATTCCCCTAATTACAGTGTCTCTGAAGGAGGACTTAAGCCTAGTTTACAGTATCTTGCAAAAGCATCCAATGAAGCTCTCATTGTTGCTCTATAATTATCCCTCAAAGATGCATTTCTAAAAAGCTTGAGAGGTGGCCACTGGTCTGATCGAGTGAGCTCTAGGCTCAGAAATTAAGGGGTTACCAAACTCTTGATAATAGGATTTATTATAATGCATTATACCATGACCCCCCCCATTAATATTCCAAAACGTGCACGCTGATTGGTCAGCGCGCACATTGTAAATCGACTTATAGTAATGGAAAAAGGTCCGGTCGCCAGGACTTTTTCCATTAATACAAGTCTTTTTTAAAACACTGTCTCGCTATGTTAAAGGAGTTTAACATAGCGAGACAGTTAAAAAAAGCACCGGAGATCTCCGTTGCATTTTTAAAGCTGTCACGCTATGTTACACTCCTTTAACATAGCGAGACAGTGTGTAAAAAGCAACGGAGATCTTGCTTTCTCCGTTGCTTTTTTCCTTAAACCTGTCTCGCTATGTTAAATGGGTTTAACATAGCGAGACAGCTTTAAAATAAGCAACGGAGATCTCTGTTGCTTATTTTAAATCTGTTTCGCTATGTTAAACCCATTTAACATAGCAAAACAGTTTGTAAAAAGCAACGGAGATCTTGCTTTCTCTGTTGCTTTTGCCCACAGCTCTGATGCACTGCGTAGACATACGCATGCGCAGTACATCAGAACTGCCGCAGAATACCAGACAGCTGCGGAAGGGCAGCAAGGAGGCATTATACAATGCCATTATTTAAGAAAAGTAATTATTTTTTTTCTTAAATAATGTCATTGTATAATAGCAATAACCCACTTCTGGGTGTGGGCAATGCTGGATTTACCCACAGTTGGCTTTGTTTGGCCACTCGGGCTTCGCCCTCGTGACCAAACCATGCCAACCGTGGGTAAATCCAGCATTACCCACACCCAGGCATGGGTTATTGCTATAATAATTACTTTGAAATAAAAAAATGAATACTCTTTTCTAATAGATTTAACTCTACCTGCAGAGAATATTAGCTGCCTGTGAACATCATACAATACAACAAATTTTCTCCTTTTGCAAGAATTTGGAAAGAAAATAACCAAAATTGAAGGATAGGTTAAGATTAGTGTCTGCAACTAACTGGGCATTAAGGAAGGTTTATTTGCAAGGAAACCTTATTCTTAAGTAAATCAGGTAAGTAGGAAGTAGGACTGATATGAAAAGCCTGCAACTCAGAAATGTTCTGGCAGATTTGATGGCCACCAGAAAGGGCATTTTCCAAGAGAAGAACTTGGAATCAGCTAGAGCTGCTGGTCTGCATGAAGGAAGAATACATTTCTCCAAATAAGGTACAGTCCCCCAAGTAGAACCAAAATCCTATTATGAAGGCCTTACAAAATTTATAAGGAAGTCGGGGACAAGCCAGAGCCCTATGAAACAATTGGACTTTAATGCATGATTAACCTAAACCTGCAATGAGCATCAGCTCCAGTGGCATAAAGAGATAAAGCCCTGCCTATGATCCAGGCAACTAAAGTTCAATTAGAGACTTAGAGTCTGGTGGAGCTGGTGTGGGGAAGATGGATGCACCTGTCCTGAAAACGAGTGGTCTGGGTTACTATGTGCAACAATCCACTCAAAGAAGTGAGGACAAATATGGAAGGAACCAAAGACTGTGCCTGTGGTTCACCAAGCCCCTTTGTAGTAATATGCGGTTGTAGAGAGAAGGCACAAAGTCCTCCAAATAAATTGGCAAGCTGGGAATACTAGATAGGTGACAGCCATCAGGCAACGTGGAGGAAAAGCATTCAGGGAAAAAAAAAGTGCAGTTTTGTACCTACCATAAATGTAGATGTTAGTGTGTTCAACTGCTGCAGTCATCACACTTGGGTTATCCTGCCGTCAGGCGGTCCCGCAGTCGGCCAGAGTTCCAAAGTCTCGGTTCGGCGTCGGTTGCTGTCGCTGCTTCCCTGACGTCAGTGCGCCAGGGGTATATAAGAGGCATCCAACGCCATTTTCTTCAGTTTTTCTTGCCCCAGATGTCAGGTGCCCCCAAGTAGGTGGGCAATACATATTGCCAATAAAACATGTAAAGGAAATACAAGGAATACCTTCAGTTACAAGCAAATATACCACAAAGGTTGTACCAGATAGAAAGGTATAGAAAAGTTCATCTAGGTCAGAGGGGATGGAGGGTGGGTAACCTGGACTGCAGCAGTGTGAACACTCGAACATCTACATTTATGGTAGGTACAAAACTGTACTATGTTCATCGTGTTACAATGCTGCAATCATCACACTTGGGTTGAATCCCAAAGCTAAGGATGGGCAGTGGAATTAAACAGGGTTTGGAGAGGCTAGTAGGCCCTGCAGAACTGCAGTGGCAAAGCCAGCTCTGGTTTTAGAGTATAGAGGTAAGTGGTAGTGCTTGGTGAAAGTGTGCACTGAACTCCAAGTTGCAGCCTCAAAAATATCCTTGGTTGGTACCCCCTGAGAAAGGCTGTTGATGTAGCTGTAGCCCTGGTGGAATGGGACCTAATGGTAGCAGGTACCGGTTTCCCATGATGTGTGTAGCAGAAACGGATACAATATCCTATCCATTTTGAAATGGTCTGTTTTGAGATAGCTTTTCCTTGTGATCCTGCAGCATAAGATACAAAGAGCTGGTCAAATTTTCTGAAAGCCTTAGTTTTATCCAAATAGTAATGTAATTGCCTGTGAATGTCCAAAGAGTGCAGGAGCCTTTCTCCTTTGTTCTGGGGGTTTGGGAAAAAGGTGGGCAAATGAATGGTTTGGTTTAGGGCCACACTGGATACCACCTTTGGCATAAAGGAAAGGTTGGTTCGTAGAGCGACTCTGTCTTGATGAAAAATGAAGAAAGGCTCCACTGCCTTTAGGGCCTGTAGCTCCGAGACTCTTCGAGCTGAAGTTATTGCTAGCAGCAGGGCAGTTTTCCATGATAGAAACTGTAAATCAGCTGTAAAAGCTGGTTCAAAGGGTGGCAGTGTAAGCTTTTCCAGAACAAAGTTGAGATCCCAAGTTGGTGTTGGTGCTCTCCTGAGCGGTCTTATGTTCTTAGACCCTCTGAGGTGCTGTCTTAGCAGTGGATGTGAAAATAAAGGAGGATCCATGTTGTAGTGAGCTGTAATTGCTGAGGCGTGGATCTTAATAGATGAAAAAGAAAGTCCTTTGTGCAACATCTCAGTTAAATATTGTAGAATCTGAGGAATGTTTGGAGCAAGGGGATTTTGGCCTTTAGCCTGGTTCCAGGCACAAAATCTTTTCCATTTGTCTGAATAGGCTTTCCTGGTGCTGGGCCTCCTGGCCTCCAGAATGACATCCATAACAGCTTTAGAGAGAAGTGTTGGTTGGTTGGTTAGGTTATTTGCCATGCAGCCAGATTTAAAGTCTTGAGCTGGCTGTGCAGAATCTGATTGTTTTGCTGAGTGAACAGGTGAGGAATGTGAGGCAAAATCCATGGTGGGCCGTGGGCCATGTTCCTTAGTATTGGATACCAGTGCTGGCGTGGCCAGTCTGGAGCAATAAGAATCATTTGTGGCCTCTCTAAGCTGACTTTCAACAGCACCTTTGCTAGAAGAGGTAGTGGAGGAAAGGCATACACTGTCAATGTTTTCCAACTGAATGAGAGTGTGTCCACTTTCCAAGCTAGTGGGTGGAATGTCCTTGTGCAAAATTTTTGAAGTTGGTAGTTTTGGGGGTTGGCAAACAGATCTATGTCTGGGCGTCCCCATTTTTGAGTTATCATTGCAAATATTTGTGGATCTAGTTTCCACTCATGCGGATCCATGATGTTTCTGCTTAGGTCGTCTGCCAATGTGTTTTTCTTTCCCGGCAGGAATTGTGCTTGTAGGTGAATTTGGTAGGTCAGTGCTGTGTTCCACAAGGTCATTGCTTGTCTGCACAAGGGGTAGGAGTGAGTGCCCCCTTGCTTGTTTATGTACCACATTACTGTGGTGTTGTCCGTCTTTATTAGGAGTTGTCCTGGATGTAGGAGGTCCTTGAAAGCTGTTAGGGCATTCTGTACAGCTAGCATTTCTTTTTGACTTATATGCAGATGCCTTTGATCTGTAGAACATTTGCCCTGAATGCACTGTCCTGCCATGTGTGCTCCCCAGGCATAGTCCGATGCATCTGTTGTTATAGTTTGCCTGGCTGTGAGTAAGGTAAAAGGCTGACCCTTGTTGAGGTGGCATGCCTGAGCCCACCATAGAAACTCCTGTTGAAGGCAGGGAATGAGTGGTATTATTGTTTCCAAGCTGTGGCTGTGCCGAGTCCATACGCTTTTCAGGTACCATTGTAATTTCCTCATTTGCAGTTTTGCAAATGGCATTAGTAGTATGCAAGATGCCACGAGTCCCAAGGCCTGCAGAATTTTTCTTGCAGGGACTTGGGTCTTTGTTGCCATCATTTTGAAGTACTGAGTTAGCTGTTCTTGCTTGTCTGGCATGAGATAAGCCATCTGGGCTGTTGTATTTAAGCTGGCACCCAGGAATATTATGTTTTGTGAGGGCACTAGTTTTGACTTCTTTTCGTTTACTGTGTACCCTAGGCAACTTAATAGGTGTTTGACAAATGCCAGATGCTTTAAAAGAATGTCTTTGCTTTCTGCTTGAATAAGGCAAGTTGTCCAGGTATGCATATATTTGAATTCCTCTTTGTCTGCAGTATGCAATTACTGGTGCCAGGCATTTTGTAAAGACCCTGGGTGCAGTAGATAAGCCAAAGGGCAGTGCAGAGAATTGATAATGAGTTGAACCTGCAATAAATCGGAGGTATCTTCTGCAATTTTGTCTGATAGGGACATGCAGGTATGTCTCCTTGAGATCCAGCGTTACTAGCCAAACCTTCTTGCCCAGCATGGGAAGAAGCTGCTGTAGTGTTAGTATCTTGAATTTGGGTACTTGCAGATAAGTGTTTAGAATTGAAAGGTCCAGAATGGGTCTCCAGGCTTTGTCCTTTCTGGGAACTAGAAAGAGTCTTGAGTAAAATCCTTGTCCTTGCTTTTGTGTAGGTACCTGTTGAATGGCTCTCATGTCCATGAGAGCTGTAATTTGTTTTTGAGCCTCTGCCTATTGATTTGGTGGCAGGTTTGGCATTCCTTTTATCCTTGGCAAAGTGTGGAAGTGGAATCTGTATCCTTGTGAGACAATATTTAGGACCCATTTGTCTTTTGTGATGATGTGCCAGTTGTCTGCAAAAGGTGCTAATTTTCCTCCCAAGGGTGCTGCCAAGAGAGATTTGCTTGGCAGTCTGAGAGTTAAGTCACTGTGTCTTGTCTTCTGATAGCTTGGGGCCTGTCTTCTCCTCCTTTCTGGGTTGCGGTACCCCATTGGCGAGCTGTCTTCTCCTCCTTTCTGGGTTGCGGTACCCCATTGGCGAGGCTTGTAAGGGCCTTGTGACTGACCTCTGCCCCTTGGGCGTCTGTATTTGCCCCTCTGTGGTCTGTCAGAAGCTGGAAAGGACCAGTTTTTTGTTGGCCAGTTTCTGCTGAAACGAGGGGGTTGAACCTGTAAAAAATCCTTGACCGTCTGCATAGATTTTGCCTTATCCTCCATTTTCTTTAAGACCTCTTCTGCTTTTACACCAAATAAAACATCCTGCTGTAAAGGTGCATCCAATAACTTTGCTTTAACATGATCAGGTAGAGTTTGTTCTTTTAACCAAGCATGTCTACGTATGACAGACCCAGTCACTGCTGCTCTACAGGAAGCCTCCAATGAATCAAATCCACATTGTAAAGTATGTTTTCCCACTTGTTCAGCTGCATGCAACAAATCCTGCATTTCCTTGAAATCAGGCTGCTCTGAATGTGTGATCGCTTTTTGTTTTAACTGAGACATCAGGCATTGCTGATATTTCAGCATGTGAAACTGGCAATTTAAGGCCCTCATAGCTAGAGTAGCTGAGGTATATACTTTCTTTCCCCATCGGTCTAGTGCTCTGGAATCCCTTTCAGAGGGTACAGGATTTTTAGCAATAGAGGCCTTAACCCCTTTGGGACCCTGGGAAATGGTTTCTAGATCAGCAACAGGGCTTTTATATAGGAATTTGTGTGAGTCAGGGACTCTGTAGTATCTGTCTGGTTTGGCTGGTGCAGGAGGTAGAGAGTCTGGGTTAAGGCTAGATTCTAAGTAAACATCATCCACAATGTCTAACACGGGAGGGATAGCAAGTGGTCTGTGCTGGGGTAGTAAAAGGAACTCTCAGAGCCTTTTCTTAGAATCAGAATAGTCCTGGCCTTCCCAGTGGAAATGTTCCCTCATAGTATGTAAAGTTTCCCCAAAGGAGTAGTCTTCTGGGGGGGATGCTGAGGGAATAGACTCTTCAGCATCAGAGTCTGCATAAGGGGGAAAAGAGTATTCCAGTTCCTCAGAAGAATATGAGGAAATTGAGACCTGGTCAGAGGAAGCATAATCCTCCTCTTGTCTTGGTCTTTTATCAGGAGGGGGATGGGAACCCCTGATTAGGGTAATTAAATCTTCAGCCATCTTAAGCATCTGTTTCTTAGGCATGGGGCTTTGTACTGGAGACTGGTATAATTAAATTTCCTACCAAAATAATGTCGGGCGAAATCAAACCGACGTTTAATAGTTCGCTTGTTAAACTTAGCATACAACCGACAACTTATGACGTCGTGGTCTGGGCCTAGGCAAGGAATACAATAAGAATGAAAGTCCTTATGAGGTATTTGCTTCCCACAAGAAAGACAATTGTTAACTTTTTCTGACATCGGACTGAGGCAAGAAAAGGTTCCCCAACGGGGTACTTAGCTTTATTGAAGACTTCGGTCTGAAATTAGATTGGAAAATCTCAGGAGTCGGCCGACCGGCACTTGCGAAAGTACAGTTTTGTACCTACCATAAATGTAGATGTCCGAGAGGTATGCATCTGCAGTCCTAACATATGGGTTGTCCTGCCTCAGGCAGCCCTTCGGTCGGCCGGATTCCAAAGTCTGGGTCTGGCCTCGGCTGATGTCGCACTTCACTGTGGATTGGGGAAGAATGTAGGTAGGTGGATAGCCTGATTTAGAAATACTCTGGAGACCACCTTAGGCATAAAAGTAGGATTTGTTCTCATGGACACTCTATCTTGATGGAAGATCAGAAAGGGTTGTACTGCCATTAATGCCTGTAGCTCAGAAACCCTTCTTGCTGAAGTGATTGCCAGCAGGAAAGCAGTTTTCCATGATAAGTATTGCAATTCTGCTGTTGCTGCTGGTTCGAAAGGAGGTAGTGTCAATTTTTCTAGCACCAAGTTCAAGTCTCATGCAGGTAATGGTGGCTTCCTAGGAGGTTTTACATTTTTAATTCCCCTCAGAAACTAACTGAGCAGAGGGTGTGAGAAAACTGGAGGATCCAAGTCGTATTCCGCTGAAATAGCTGAGGCATGAATCTTAATGGAAGAGTAGGACAGGCCTTTGTGGAATAGCTCTGCCAAGTATTCCAGGATGTTGGCTATGTTTACCAGTGACACATCTTCCCCTTTAGCAGTACTCCAAATGAGATATCTTTTCCATTTTGCTGAATAGGTTTTCCTCGTAGAAGGTCTGCGAGCTTCTAAGATAATGTCCTTAACCCTTTGGGATAAATTTGGGTTAATTTGTCTTATGCAATGTTCCAGGCAGTCAGCTGCAGAGTTTTCAGGTTTGGATGCAGGGTGTTGTAATTGTTCTGAGTTAACAGCAAGGGAACTAGGGGTAAGGGCCATATCTGTTCCCGAGACATGCTCCTCAGTAATGGGTACCAATGTTGCCTTGGCCAATCTGGAGCTATCAGAATGATCCTTGGACGGTCCTCTTTGATCTTCAATAGCACCTTGTGCATCAAAGGAAGTGGTGGGAATGCATATGCTGACAGATTTTCCCAGCTGAAGGACAGGGAGTCCACCTTCCATGCCAGTGGGTGGTACGTCCTGGTGCAGAATTTCTTTAATTGGTGATTGAGTGGGGATGCAAATAAGTCTATTTCTGGGAGACCCCATTTTCTTGTAATGGCTTTGAAGATGTCCGGATGCAGCATCCATTCGTGGGCATCCGTGGTAGTCCTGCTTAATATGTCTGCTAGAGTGTGTTCTTTTCCTGGTACAAAGATTGCCTGTAACTGAATGTTGTAGCTCAGGGCCACATTCCAGAGGTCCAGGGCCATCCGGCATAGAGGGTACGAATGTGTGCCTCCCTGCTTGTTGATGTACCACATAACTGTGGTGTTGTCTGTCCTTATCATCAAATGTCCTTGCCGAAGAAATGGTTTGAAAGCCTGAATTGCCAGTTTTACTGCCAGCATTTCCTTTAGGTTTATGTGTAGGTGCAGCTGCTCTTGAGTCCATAAACCCTGTATGCATTTGTTCATCATGTGGGCCCCCCAACCGAGGTCTGAGGCGTCCGTTGTGATGGTTTGGCCTGGTTGAGTGCTGTGGAAGGGCAATCCTTCGTTTGATTGACAGGCCTGAGCCCACCATTGGAATTCTTGCTTCAGGCATGGAATTATTGGAATTTGAGTTTCTAGGCTGTGCTTGTGCTGAGACCATAAATTCCTTAGGTACCACTGTAGTTTTCTCATATGCAGTCTGGCATGTGGGACCAATATTATGCAGGATGCCATGAAGCCCAATGCTTGTAGGACTTTTCTTGCTGTTAGATGGTTTTGTTTTGTTAATGCCAAGAAGTAGAGAGGGAGTTGCTGCTGTTTTTCTACTGTTAGGAATGCCATTTGTTTGGATGTGTCCAGCTCCGCACCCAAAAAGGTTATCTTTTGGGATGGTATCAGCCTTGACTTTTTTATATTGACTGTGTATCCCAGGGCTTGTAGAAGGTAAATGACTCTTTTCAAGTCTTCTGCTAGCTTGTTTTTGTTGTCCGCTTGTATTAGGCAGTCGTCCAGGTAAGGGTAGATTTGGATCCCCTGAAGCCTGCAATGAGCGATTACTGATGCCAGGCATTTCGTGAACACTCTGGGCAGTAGATAAGCCAAAGGGCAATGCTGAGAATTGATAATGCTCTGATCCTGCAAGAAATCTGAGGTATCTTCTGCAATTTGGTCGTATGGGGACGTGCAGGTATGCCTCCTTGAGATCTAGAGTTACCAGCCAAGACTCCTTGCCCAGCATGGGAAGAAGCTGCTGTAGGGTCAGCATTTTGAATTTTGGAACAATGAGGAATGTGTTTAAAGCGGACAGATCGAGAATTGGTCTCCATTTGCCTTCTTTCCTTGGTACTAGGAAGAGTCTGGAGTAAAAGCCCTTTCCTTGTTCCATATGTGGTACCTTTTCCACAGCTCTCATCTTTAATAATTGATTTACTTGTTGTAGAGCTTCTGCCTTTTGATTTGGAGGTAGGTTTGGCATTCCTCTCTTTCCTGGTAGAGTATGGAAATGAAACCTGTAACCTTGGTCTATTGTCTGCAAAATCCACTTGTCTCTTGTGATGTAATGCCAGTTCTTTGTAAATAAGGCTAGCTTCCCGCCTAAGGGTGCTTCTAGTTGTTCCCTGGTAGGCGGTGCCAGAGTCAAGTCACTGTGATTGTCCTGTAGTAGTGGTGGTGGCTGTGTCTGTGCCTCGCTGGTTGTTACCCTGCCACTGGCATCCCCTATAGGCACCTCTGGATTGGCTTCTGCCTCTTGAACGCCTATTCCTGCCTCTCTGTGCTTTGGAGGAGTCTGGAAAGGACCAATTCTTGGAGGGCCAATTCCTACTAAACCTTGGAGGTTGGACCTGTAAGAAATCTTTCACTGTTTGGACAGATTCTGCCTTCTCTTCCATCTTTTTCAGCACCTGTTGTGCAGGAGAGCCAAACAAATTGACCTTGTCCATGGGAGCATCTAATAGTTTTGATTTGACATGGTCCGGTAAGGCCTGCTCTTTTAACCATGCATGCCTTCTGATAACTGTGCCAGTCATGGCTGATCTAAAGGAAGCCTCCAGCGCATCATAGCCGCATTTTAAAGAATGGTTACTAACTTGCTGAATGTTATGTACCATTTCCTGAACATATTTCTTGTCTAAAGGTTCATCAGAAGACAATTTTTTGGTTAACTGGTCTAGCATAAATTCTTGATACTGGATCATATGAAATTGACAGTTCAAGGCCCTAGCTGACAGAGTAGCAGAAGTGTAAACTTTTTTACCCCATCTCTCTAAGGACCTGGATTCCCTTTCAGAGGGGAGGGGATTTTTGGCAGAGGTAGATGCTACAGCCTTAGGTCCCTGGGAGATAGTCTCAGGATCTGCAAAAGGAGCCTTGTATAAATGGTGATGTGTGTCCGGGACCCTGTAGAACCTATCGGGCTTAGCAGGGGCCGGAGGTAATGAATCAGGAGCAGTACAAGCATCATTAAATGCATCATCTACAACAGACAGAACTGGAGGTATAGCTAAAGGCCTATGTTGTGGTAAATGCAAAAGGTTCTAAGCCTTTTCTGGAGTCTGAAAATCTTGGCCCTGCCACTGAAATTGTTCCCTCATAGCATGCAAGGTTTCCCCAAAGGAAAATTCCTCAGGTGGAGAGGCAGAAGGGATGGACTCTTCAGCATCAGAGTCTTCATAAGGGGAAAAAGGAGCCTCTGGAGGGTCTGTATTATCTGAATCATCAGAGGAATCATCTGTGGAAACTGGCTCAGGGGGCTCTGCTCTAGGCCTCTTCTCTGGAGGTGGGTGAGAGGCCCTGTCTGGGAGAGGTTGGGATCCCCGGATTAAAGAAATGAGATCCTCTGCTAAGCTAAGCATTTGGGAACTGGAGCTAGGCCTGTGAGAGGGGGTCTTAACAGGCACAGATTTAGTAGCTTTAGCCCTGGCAAAGGCCTTAATGGACATGGCTGCAGGAGGCCTAGCAGCTCCACGTGCAGGGGTTGAAATATCCAAGGGAATAGTGTCAGATAATTCCTGAGAAACCACAACTGCAGGTTGGTTTTCAGAAGCCGATTCCACCAGGTTGGAAGAGGCCTCGGTAGAAGGCAAGCTTTCGGCTGAAGGAAGAACCGCTTGCTCGGTTTCAGCCGAAACAGAGACACTCGCGGTTGTCTTAACCACGGTTTCGGCCGAAACCGCGGACCGCGAGTGTCGGTCCTTTTCCTTGCGTTTTTTGGATATTTGAGCAGTCGGAGGATCCGACGGCATAATATAAGCAAAATCAGAGCCGAAAAACTGCTCAGCAAATTCCGACCGACGTCTAAGCGTCCGTCGGTTAAAAGAAGCACAGGCTAGACAAGCTGCTACATCGTGGTCTGGGCCTAAACAAGGTAAGCAGTAAAAGTGGAAATCTTTATGAGGTATTTGTTTCCCACAAGTTAAACAGTTATTCACTTTTTCTGACATCGGCTGAGGCAAGAAAGAGTCCCCAACGGGGTACTTAGCTTTTTAGAAGTCTTCGTAGTAGAAGTATTCGGTAGTAGTAATCTCCGGATCTGACCGACCGGCACTTGCGAACAGTTTCTGCTTCGGGCGCCACGCGGCAAGAAAGACTGAGGAAAATGGCGTCGGCTGATGCCTTTATACCCGAGTAACTGCAGCAATGACGTCAGGTGAAGTGCGACACCAGCCGAATCCGGCCGACCGAAGGGCTGCCTGACGACAGGACAACCCATTTGTAAGGACTGCAGATGCATCCTTGAAGGACATCCCATATGTTAGGACTGCAGATGCATCCTTGAAGGACATCATATGGGTTGTCCTGCCTCAGGCAGCCCTCGGTTGGCCGAATTCCAAAGTTTGGGTCCGGCGTCGGCTGGTGTCGCCTCCTCTCCGACGTCACAACGGCTGGAGTATAAAGGCATCGGCCGACGCCATCTTCTTCAGTGTTTCTTGCCCCAGATGCCAGGTGCCCTCCTAGGAAGGCTAAATTTGGTGAATGGATAAAAAATTCCAGACATGCACAACAGTAATAAACAGATACACCATAGGAGATACCCCCAGCTAATAGGAATAGGGGTAGGGACCCATAAAGAAAGTTGCAGAGGGGTTGGAGGGTGGGAAAATCAGACTGCAGTTGCATATCTATCGGACATCTACATTTATGGTAGGTACAAAACTGTACTATGTCCTTCAAGAATGCAACTGCAGTCATAACATATGGGTTGAATACCATAGCCAAGCTGGGGGTGGATGGAACTAAGAGAGGGATGGTGTAGCTAAAATGCCCTGCAGGACTGCCGAAGCAAAGCCTGCTCGGGATCTGGAGTATAAGGGCAGGTTGCAGTGCTTGGTAAATGTATGCACGGAGCTCCATGTAGCAGCCTCTAAAATGTCCTTTGTTGCCACTCCTCTTAGGAAAGCTGTGGATGTGGCTATAGCTCTGGTGGAATGTGGCCTAATATTGGCTGGCACACCTTTTCCATGGAAATAGTAGCAGAATCTGATGCAGTGTCCAATCCATTTTGAAATTGTTTGTTTGGAGATTGCTTTTCCTTGTACTCCAGCAGCATAGGCTACAAACAGTTGGTCAGACTTTCTGGTGGCCTTAGTTCTGTCCAAGTAGTAGCGTAGTTGCCTGTGTATGTCCAAAGTATGCAGCAGTTTTTCCCCTATTTGGAGGATTGGGGAAGAAAGTAGGCAGGTGAATAGCTTGATTTAGAGACACCCTGGAAATAACTTTTGGCATGAATGTAGGACTGGTTCTTAGAGAAACTCTGTCCTGATGAAAAATGAGGAAGGGAGGCACTGCCATGAGTGCCTGTATCTCCGAGACTCTTCTTGCAGATGTGACTGCCAGTAGAAAGACCGTTTTCCATGATAGAAATTGCATTTCTGAAGTTGCTGCTGGCTCAAAAGGAGGAAGAGTTAATTTTTCCAAAACGAAATTGAGGTCCCATGCAGGTACTGGCTGTTTTCTGGGAGGTTTGATATTCTTTATCCCTCTTAGGAACTGTCTTAGCAAAGGATGCGAAAACACTGGTGGGTCACAATTGTATTTTGCTGAGATTGCTGAGGCGTGAATCTTTATAGAAGAGTATGAGAGTCCAGTATGAAACATTTCTGCCAAGTATTCTAATATCTGAGGAATACTCAGTAATGTTGTATCCTGACCCCTGTTGGCATTCCAGATGCTGAATCTCTTCCACTTGGCTGAATAGGTTTTTCTGGTGGAAGGTCTGCGTACTTCCAGTAAGATCTCTTGAACTGTTTTGGAAAGAGAGATAGCTGGAGGAGTCATGGTAACCTCCAGGCTGTCAGATGCAATGTTTTCAGGTTTTGATGGACAGTCCTGTAATTGTGTTGTGTTAGAAGCAGGGGCCATAGGGTCATAGGCCACGGTCTGGTCCGAGTTATGCTCAACAGCAATGGGTACCAGTGTTGCCTTGGCCAGTCTGGAGCTATCAAAATGCCTGTTGGTCGTTCTGCTTTGATCTTCAGTATCACCTTGGTCAGCAGAGGTAGAGGAGGGAATGCATAAATTTTTAGGGAATTCCAGCTGAAGGAGAGAGCATCCGTTTTCCAGGCTAGCGGATGGTGGGTCCTTGTGCAGAACTTTTCCAGGTGATGATTTAAGTGGGAAACAAAGAGATCTACGTCCGGTCTTCCCCATGTCTTTGTTAGTTGTGAGAATATGTGAGGATGCAGCATCCATTCGTGTGGATCCAAGAAATTTCTGCTCAGGTTGTCCGCCAGTACATTGTCCTTGCCTGGCACAAACTGGGATCGCAAATGTATCTTCAGACTCAGGGATTTTTCCCAGAGAAGCATTGTTAGCCTGCAGAGGGGATAAGAATAAGTGCCTCCCTGCTTGTTTATATACCACATGACAGTGGTGTTGTCTGTCCTTATTAGCAAATGTCCTTGTTGTAGTGATTTTTCGAAAGTCTCGATTGCATGCATCACTGCCAACATCTCTTTTTGGTTTATGTGCAGATGTCTTTCCTTTGGTGTCCATAGACCCTGAATGCATCTGCCCTCCATGTGCGCCCCCCATCCATGATCTGAGGCGTCTGTTGTAATCATTTGACCTGCTTGAGGTCTGTTGAAAGACATGCCTTTGTTTAACTGACTTGCTTGAGCCCACCACAAAAATTCCTTTTGCAGACATGGAATAAGTGGGATTACGTCCTCTAGGCTTTGGCTGGGTTGGGACCATAAGCTTTAAGTACCATTGCAGTTTCTCATATGAAGTCTTGCCAAAGGTATCAGAAGAATGCAAGATGCCATGAACCCCAGGGCCTGCAGGATTTTCCTTGCAGTCAGCTGGGAGAGTTTTGCTAGGCCTTTGAAGTACTCTGGTAACTGCTGTTGTTTTTCCTCTGTGAGGTAGGCCATTTGAGTTTCTGTGTCCAGTTTGGCTCCTAGGAAAATAATCTGTTGGGATGGGAGTAGTCTTGACTTCTGAATGTTGACTGTGTATCCCAAGGCCTGCAGTAGTTGAATGACACAGTCCAAGTTTGCTTTTAAGGTTTGTTTGTTGTCTGCTTGTATGAGGCAGTCGTCCAGGTAGGGGTATATTTGAATCCTCTGGAGTCTGCAGTGTGCCACTACTGATGCCAGGCATTTCGTGAACACTCTGGGCGCAGTAGATAAGCCAAACGGCAATGCTGAGAATTGATAATGCTCTGTCCCTGCAAGAAATCTGAGGTATCTTCTGCAGCTTTGTCTGATTGGGACATGCAGGTATGCCTCCTCGAGGTCCAGAGTGACCAGCCAAGACCCCTTGCCCAGCATGGGAAGGAGTTGCTGCAGCGTCAGCATTTTGAACTTTGGCACAATGAGAAAAGTATTTAGAGTTGACAAGTCCAGTATAGGTCTCCATTTGTTTTCTTTTCTTGGAACAAGGAACAGTCTTGAATAGAATCCCTGGCCTTGTTCCTGAGGAGGAACCCTTTCTATTGCTTTTATACTTAACAGCTTTGAAACTTGAGTGAGTGCCTCTGCCCTTAGATGATGTGGCAGGTTTGGCATGCCTTGTCTTATTGGTAAAGTATGGAAGTGGAATCTGTAACCCTTGTCTATTAAATCCAGAATCCAGTTGTCCTTGGTTAAGATATGCCAGTTTTTTGAGAATAAGGATAATTTTCCGCCCAAAGGTGCTTCTCTTTGAGCCTTTATAGGCAGTATGAAAGTCAAATCATTGTGATTGTCCTTGTGGTGCAGCTGGGCTGCCTGCGCCACTTCTTTGATTTGGAGGTTGCCATTGGCGGCCCCTGTAGGATCCTCAGTATTGCCCTCTACCTCGGGCACGCCTGCTTTTTCCCCTTTGAAACTTGTCAGAGCCTGGGAAGGACCAATTCTTTGAAGGCCAGTTTCTGCTGAATCTGGGTGGCTGAACCTGAAGGAAATCCTTGACTGTCTGTACTGACTTAGCTTTTTCCTCAATGGATTTCAACACATCTTGTGCACTAGCACCAAAAAGCTTCTGTTTTTCCAGAGGTGCATCAAGTAACTTTACTTTAACATGGTCAGGCAAAGACTGATCTTTTAACCAAGCATGTCTACGTATCACAGCCCCAGTCATAGCTGCCCTACATGAACCTTCCAATGCATCATAACCACACTGAAGAAAATGGTTGTTAACCTGCTGAGTGTTATGCATATGTTCCTGCAATGCCTTTCTATCAATAGACTCAGGAGAGGCTAACTTTTTCTGTAAATCATCCAGTAAAAAATCCTGGTACTGAAACATGTGAAAAAGGCTGTTAAGTGACCTCATGGCTAGGGTGGTAGAGGTATAAACTTTTTTACCCCATCTCTCCAGGGACCTAGCTTCCCTGTCCGCTGGCAGTGGATTTTTGGCAGTGGAAGTAGCCACTCCCTTGGGGCCCTGTGAAATAGTTTCTAGATCCACAGAGTGGGCCTTAAAGAGATGCTTGTGAGTGTCAGGGACCCTATAATATCTGTCTGGCTTGACAGGAGCAGGGGGAAGAGAATCAGGGTTAGCACTGGAGTCAGAGAAAACATCATCCAAAACATCCATAACTGGAGGAATAGCTAAAGGTCTGTGCTGGGGAAGCTTGAGGAAGGTACGCAGCCTTTTCCTGGAATCAGAGAATTCCTGACCCTGCCATTTAAAATGTTCCCTCAGAGTGCAGGACTTCACCAAACGAGAAATCCTCTGGAGGGGAGGCAGATGGAATTGATTCCTCAGCATCAGAGTCCTCGTAGGCCTGGAAGGATTCTTCTTGGGTATCAGAATGCTCAGAATCCCCAGAGGCTTCATCTGAAGAGAGGTTGTCAGCCTGCTCAGTTCTGGGCCTTTTCTCTGCAGGTGGCTGAGAACCTCTGTCTGGATGAGGCTGAGACCCCCTGATAAGAGAAATAAGATCTGCAGCAAGAGACATGATCTGTTTATCAGAAGAAGGGGCCTGAGCAGCAGGTTTAGGATGGGCCTTGGCCTGGCTGGCAGCCTTAGCACGTGCAAAGGCCTTGATGGACATGGATACAGGGGGCCTAGCAGCCCCACGTGCAGGAGTAACCTTGTCTACAGAAATGGTGTCGGGTAGATCCAGAACTTCGATTTCCGGAGGAAAATCAACAACCGGCACCGGAAAGATCTCCGAGACCGGAGGTCGTGTTAACGCTGTGTCGTCGGCCTGGAGCGGTTGAATTACCGCTTCCGAAGGGACCGAAGCACTAGTGGAGGGTTTAGGAGTTGCATCGGTGGTGGACGCGGGCCGAGGATGTCGGTCCCGGCCCTTTCGTTTTTTGGCAGATTGAGTTGTCGGTTGATCCGACGGCATGATATACGCAAAAGATTCACCAAAAAAGTCTTCGGCAAATTCTGCCCGGCGCCTGCGAGTGCGCTTATTAAAGCAAGCGCAGGCAGCACAGGCCAAGACGTCGTGGTCTTGGCCCAGGCAAGGAAGGCAGTAAGAATGGAAGTCCTTGTGAGGTATTTGTTTACCACAAGACAAACAATTATTAACTTTCTCAATTTGTTCTGACATTGGCTGAGGCAAGAAAAAATGTTCACCAACAGAGTACTTAGCTTTTAGATGACTTCGGTACTGAAAACACAGGGGCTGACCGACCGGCACTTGCGAACTGCTTCTGCTTCGGGCACCGTGCGGCAAGAAAGACTGAAGAAGATGGCGTTGGCCGATGCCTTTATACTCCAGCCGTTGTGACGTCGGAGAGGAGGCGACACCAGCTGACGCCGGACCCAGACTTTGGAATTCGGCCGACCGAGGGCTGCCTGAGGCAGGACAACCCATATGTTATGACTGCAGTTGCATTCTTGAAGGACATCAATTAGCACCTTGATGAAAGTATAATACGGTTGACAGGTGAACTCTGATGGAGGAAAAAGTAACACCTCATCAATAACATACACAATATACTTCAGGTTACATGGAATGGGGGCTGTAAAGGACCTGAATCCCTTGGCCATGGCCCAAGAGGGAAAAAAAAAACACTTGTTTTGGTACAGGTCTCTGTACAGAAGGTAGAATTTGGCCTACCCTTTTTAGGTATGGCAGGTCCCTGGTCATTAATGGAATTAAATCAAACCAGGTAGTTAACAGGAGGGAGTGAAGGACCAAGTGAGATTTACAGGACAAGTGACAGAGAGAGGGGAGAGTCTTGGGTGGCTTCAGGAGAAGTCATCTGTGTAAGAGGTAATGCCACAGCAGCAAGAATACTCGATAGTACCAAAACAGAGATAGTAGGATGACTTAGCCTTGTCCAGAAATTTGCGAACAAAGGAAATGGGAAAAAACAATCTACTACATTTCAAGAAGTTGGGGGTGCAAAAAGTTGCAGCAAGGTTTCCCCAATGATGAATAGGGTCTGTGTTACTAAGAGACCACTCATGGGGTATCATAAGGTAGCAAGTGAATCAATCCATATGGGAGTCACCAGGATAAGAGAGACAATGAGAAGGTGACTTGTAGCAAACTCCCATTACTATAAAGTAAAGTAATGGCATTCTAAAATAAAATGGATAGGAATAAGTTTACTCCTATTCTTTATAAACCAAACCACTGTCATGTTGTCAGAGTGGATGGCTATAGCACTGGAAGGGAGGGAGAAGGAAGGCCCTCATTAAAAAAAAAAATAAAATAATGACGTGCAGACACATCACCTGGGATGGCCTAGTACTTTTCAACTGTATCCTCCAAATAATGCATCCATCACCCTAAAGCAGAGGGGTATTCTGTGGTCAATGTCACCAACGGGACCACAGCTAGAGTCCACCACAAAAGGCGTTTCTTGTACTTTCTGGAAATCATGATGGGAGCATACAGAGGGTTTATCAACTGATCTGACTGGGCCTTCACGGTCCACTGGAGGACAGTCATGAAGAATCTGGATTGGGAACCATGAGAATCACTGACATGAACCTCAGCACTCAAGACAACACCATCGAGGTTGTGGCACTGCTCAGTCTGAAGAACCATAAGCTTCAACAAACTCTTGTCCAATGAAAGATAAGCATGACAAGTCAGTGACCAGAGTATATCCAATAATAGTGACAAACTGTGTGGGCATCATCTGGGACTTCATGCTGCTTACAGTTATTCCAAAGACTGGAAAGCCTAAGAAGCCAATTCCAAGAAGTGATCAGACTGTCTGCAATTTGGGCTTCTAGGAGCTAGCAGTTTAGTAAAGACAAACACTGCAGCCATGCACCCTGAGAGCCACTGCAACTACACACATGCATTTGGTGAACACCTTTGGAGCTGCAGCGAAATCAAACGGCAATATTTTAAACTGTAAAAGTTAGCTATTATACAGAAGCACAGGAATCACCTGAACTCCTCTGTGACTCTATGTGCAAATGGGTGTACAAAAGGAAGGATGGACTGCACTGTGAGCATTTGAAAGGGCTCTTTACCGACACATTGGTTTAAGCTGCTCAAGCTGAGTATGGACCATTGGTCCTTTGTCTCTCTGATGCAAAAAAAAGAAACATAAGTGAAAGCCTGGCCCCTTCTAGTTTGGTGGGACCTTTTGAATGGTTCTTTATAGGGAAGGCTCTGGGTCTTTAATTCAACCATAGCCTTTTGATGCAGTGGGACATTTGGGAAGGGGTTAGACTGCAGCTTATGGGTGGTCAGAAAGTGAATGCAACAGCCTCAGGATGTTATACCCTTAACTAACTTGTCACGTGACTGCCTCCCATGATAAGTGAAGGAGAGAACAGAAAGACCTCCACAGTGCTTCCAGAGATCAGATGTTCAAGGTCTCAGACAGTAGTCTGCTTCTCTTCCACAAGGAGAACTTGAAGTTACTCTTAGGGACTGTAACTTAGTCTTAAGCTCAAAGTTTGGAAACCCCACCCGAATATGGGTAAGATCAATCATCTCCGTCAAGAACTGTAAAACACAAGTCAAGTAGTTTAACTCCCCCAGAAAGAAGGTGATGGATGAACATGCTTTCCTCTAACCAGACTAGAGTACTTGATTTTTTTTAATGAAATGATGAATAGCCTTGGATTCAGGCTCGGAAGCCGCCTTGAAAGCAGCCAATACAATTACGGAGATCAAAATGGGATATACACCAAGCTTGGCAATTTCCTAAGGGGCAAGAGTACCTTGTCGGGCCTCTTCAAGCTAGCAGCCACAGTGCTGGGGCTCTTCCGTGTGTTCTAGATTCCCACTTGAACCATGTGATCAGCTTGGAGGGGCAGCAAAGCAGATAACCTGGGAGACTGGAAGGCCTCAGTAAGGATGCATTCTGAATCAAAGAGGGTTTCTGAGAGGCAATTCACTTGAACTCTAATGGGCTCCAGCATTTTTCTGAATCTGCTGTCATCGGGAGGTAAGGGATTGGGAATCAGCCCCCTGGTCATCATTCACATCGAGACTGGGGAACTGTTCTGGGAGTTTAAGTGCTTCCTCTTGCATTTTGCCTTGTCCCCTAACCACAGACAGGGAGAATCCTTGGAAAAGAAGAAATATTGAAAGCTAGGCACAGTACACACATTGAACATTCTGGCGAGATCCCCCGAGTTCAGTATGACAGTGGGGGGGGGGGGGGATGCCAGCAGCAGCAGCTATGTGAGGTGTCTGAATTTCTCTTTTTTTATAACCATGGTTTGAACTGTTGAAGGAAAGAGCATATGAAGAGAAGCCTTCATCATCAGCACCAGGCCCACCAAAAATCACAACTCTTGAGAGCTGTTCCAAAGGACTGACACAGCAATGTCAGAGCTGAAAGAATTCATCATGAGAATGTGATCAAGGCTGACACTAGTACCTTGGTCAAGAGTGGCAGTCTTGAGGTTAATCACCTGAAAGCTGACTCCATGGACAGAGTATTTAGCTTGTTTTAAGCAAGAGTTCTACAACTTATTCATTTCTGTCCAGGGATCCTAATGAGACCATTTGCTCCCTATCTGGTGAAGCTGAGTGCAGGGAATAGGCCAGGTTTAGGTCCAGGGAGTAGACTACCCTTATCCATCCTTTCCTTTGTCCACCGAGTTAGCCATCTCCAACTTGGACCAGCAATGAGCATTAGTGCTGAGCTGTCCCTTATTTCTGCAAAGGAAATAAGCCTGCTCACTTACGGGAAGGCACTGCAGACAATTTTCGAGTCTCCATCAGGAAGTCACACTTTTTATGCAAGTCTCAGAACATTAATTACCCTCCTATACTTGAGATGGCAAGTGGACTTCACCCCTTCACTCCTCTCTCCCTGCCACCTCTAACAGGTGCCTGAGCTACTAATTAAACCGGTTGCCTGGGTCACAGTCAGGGCTTTAGCCTACTATACCACTGCAACTGGCTGGCTATGGCTATAGGATAAAATTTTGGCAAAACTATGACTTTGCAATAAGGACTTGCAAGCATTAATAAATAACGGGACACAACCACATAAAGATGTGTGTTTTGAAAACAAATGAGACACTGATGTGGCTTTTGGGAACTGTAGAACATAACTGTTAAAATGAGTTACAGAATCAGATTAATGTGCATAATTTGACTCAAAATACCACAACACTTTTTAATGAAACAGTAGACCCAATCTTTTCAAGAAACTAAAAATTACAGTACAACTTTAATAACATTGCAAAAATTATGGACAAAACTGGTAAATGGACCAGGGGGCTAGAAATGGAATTTTACTGGATTTGGTTGTCTGAATGTATTCAACTTCTGTTGAATGTCACTTGAGTTGCAAGCAAACAGGGGGTTTAACTTCACATATTGGTCAGTGGAAATACTACTCTTAAATATGGAACGGCACAAATGTAAAGATGACGCGAACAAGAAGTGTATTAAATGTGGGAGAACATGGATGCCAGAAGCTGTGAAATGAAATTAATAAAATTGGTAAACACTACTACACATCATTACTGCAATTATTCTGAAGTGGTAAGAGAAAAATACACATCTGTCTAAAAGGAAAGGATCAGGAAGCTTCCAGGAAAGCACAGCATGCAACTATAATGTAAGCAAGTGAAACAGAAAAATACAAAATAAATGTAATAAAATGCAGATAGAAATGTTTTGCAAATCTTTCAAACTGAGAATGAATCAGAAAGCATGAAAGACGAAAGTTAAGAAACTGAAGCAGAAACTACTGTGAAAAGATCTTGAATTAGAAAAGGAAAAAGTACAGTTTTGTACCTACCATAAATGTAGATGTCCGATAGGTATGCATCTGCAGTCATCACATATGGGTTGTCCTGCCTCAGGCAGCCCTTTGGTCGGCTGGATTCCAAAGTCTGGGTCTGGCCTCGGCTGATGTCACACTTTCCCCGACATCAGAGCGTCTGGGGTATAAAAGCATCAGCCGACGCCATTTTCCTCAGTTTTTCTTGCCCCAGATGCCAGGTGCCCTCTAAGGAAAGCTAAAATTTGGAGATATGCATTGCAAAAACAAATCCAAACATGCACAGTACTGTAAAAACAAATACACCATAATAGATCCCCCCAGCTAGCTATAAAGAGGGGTAAGTACCCAAGAAGTATACCACAGAGGGGAAGGAGGGAGGGTAAACCTGACTGCAGATGCATACCTATCGGACATCTACATTTATGGTAGGTACAAAACTGTACTATGTCCTTCAAGGATGCATCTGCAGTCACATCACATATGGGTAGAATACCATAGCCAATCTGGGGGTGGAGGTTCTAAGTAAAGGATGGTGTAGCTAAGATACCCTGCAGGACTGCCGTAGCAAAGCCTGCTCTGGATCTGGAGTATAAAGGTAAATTGTAATGCTTGGCAAATGTATGCATGGAGCTCCATGTAGCAGCTTCTAAAATGTCCTCGGTAGCCACCCCTCTTAGGAAGGCTGTGGTGGTGGCTGTGGCTCTCGTGGAATGAGGTCTAATGTCAGCTGGCACAGTTTTTCCATGAAAGGAGTAACAAAAACGAATGCAATTTCCTATCCATTTTGAAATTGTCTGTTAGGAAATTGCTTTTCTTTGTGCCCCAGCAGCATATGCTACAAACAGCTGGTCAGTCTTTCTGTAACTTTTAGTTCTGTCCAAGTAGTAGCGCAACTGTCTGTGTATGTCCAGGGTGTGCAGAAGTTTCTCCCCTTTATTTTGTGGTTGTGGGAAGAATGTAGGCAAGTGAATAGCTTGGTTCAAAGATACCCTGGATACCACCTTTGGCATAAATGTAGGATTGGTTCTCAATGAAACTCTGTCTTGATGAAAGATAAGAAATGGCTGTACTGCCATTAGAGCTTGTAACTCAGATACTCTTCTTGCTGAGGTTATGGCCAGAAGGAAGGCAGTTTTCCAAGACAGAAACTGTAGATCTGCAGATGCTGCTGGTTCAAAGGGAGGAAGTGTTAGTTTTTCCAACACGAAGTTAAGGTCCCAAGTAGGTAGAAGTGGTTTCCTTGGAGGATTGATGTTTTTGATTCCCCTTAGAAAGTGTCTCAGGAGAGGATGAGAGAAGACAGGTGGATTAACAATGTATTCTGCTGAAATTGCTGAGGCATGTATCTTAACGGAAGAGTAAGACAGGCCGTTGTGGAACAATTCTGCCAAATATTCCAGTATATGTGCCATGTTCATCACTGTCACATCTAGGCCCTTTGTTGTGTTCTAAGTGTGAAATCTTTTCCATTTTGCTGAATATGCCTTCCTTGTGGAAGGCCGTCGAGCTTCCATAACAATATCCTTCACTCTCTGGGATAGTTTATCCTGAGGAGGAGTCATGGTATTTTCCAGGCAGTTAGCTGCAAGGTTTTCAGGTTGGAATGCAGAGTCTTGAAATTGTGCTGCGTCAGTAGAAGTGGCCATAGGGGGAGAGGCCACGGTTTCGTCTGTGACATGCTCTTTAACAGTGGCTACCAGTGCTGTCTTGGCCAGTTTGGAGCTATCAGAATCACTCTGGGCTGTTCTGTCCTGATCTTCAGTAAGACCTTGGTCATTAATGGGAGAGGCGGAAAAGCATACACTGTTAGAGCTTTCCAGCTGAAAGAGAGAGCGTCTACTTTCCATGCTTGTGGGTGGTATGTCCTTGAGCAGAATTTCTTCAGTTGATGATTGTGTGGGGAGGCGAACAGATCTATTTCCGGCCTTCCCCATGATTGTGTTATGAGTAAGATGATGTCTGGGTGCAGCATCCATTCGTGTGTGTCCATGATATTTCTGCTTAAGCTGTCAGTATATTGTCTTTCCCTGGCATGAACTGGGACTGCAGCTGTATATTGAGTTTCAAGGAAAGTTACCATAGATTCATTGCCAGTCTGCAAAGAGGGTAGGAATGGGTGCCTCCTTGCTTGTTTATGTACCACATAACTGTGGTGTTGTCTGTCCTTATGAGTAGGTGGCCTTGATGAAGAATAAGTTTGAAGGCTTCGATTGCGTGTATCACTGCCAGCATTTCCTTTTGGTTTATGTACATGCGCAGCTGTCTTTGTGACCATAGCCCTTGGATACATCTGCCCTCCATGTGTGCTCCCCAACCTTGGTCTGAAGCGTCCGTAGTGATGGTTTGGTTGGCTCTTGGCTTGCTGGAGGGCAACCTGCTGTTCGACTGGCAGGCTTGAGCCCACCACAGAAATTCCTTTTGGAGGCATGGAATGAGTGGGATCAAGGTTTCTAAGCTGTGAGTGTGCTGAGTCCATAAACTCCTTAGGTACCATTGTAATTTTCTCATATGCAGCCTTGCTTGCGGGATCAGAAGAATGCAAGATGCCATGTAACCCAGGGCCTGCAGGATTTTCCTTGCAGTCAGCTGAGTTTGTCTTGTCAGATTCTTGAAGTAATCCGGTAGTTGTTTTTGTTTTTCTTCTGTGAGAAAGGCCATTTGGGTGGTTGTGTCTAGATCCGCACCCAGAAAATTTATTCTTTGGGATGGAACAAGTCTTGATTTGTGGATGTTGACTGTATATCCAAAGGCCTGCAGTAGGTGGATGGTATAATCCAAGTCCTTTAACAAAGTTTGCTTGCTGTCCGCTTGTATAAGGCAGTCGTCCAGATATGGGTAAATTTGAATCCCCTGAAGTCTGCAGTGTGCAATTACTGATGCCAGGCATTTCGTGAATACTATGGGCGCAGTAGATAAGCCAAAGGGCAATGCTGAGAATTGATAATGCTCTGACCCTGCAAGAAATCTGAGGTGTCTTCTGCAACTTTGTCTGATAGGGATATGCAGGTATGCCTCCTTGAGGTCTAGAGTCACCAGCTAAGACCCCTTGCCCAGCATGGGAAGGAGTTGCTGTAGAGTCAGCATTTTGAATTTTGGCACAATGAGGTAAGTATTCAGTGCGGACAAGTCGAGAATAGGCCTCCATTGATTTTCTTTTTTTGGAACAAGGAATAATCTGGAGTAAAATCCTTGGCCTTGTTCTGAAAGAGGTACCTTTTCTATAGCTTTCATTTGTATTAAGTTGGAAATTTGTTTCAAAGCCTCTGCCCTCTGATTTGGTGGCAGGTCTGGCATGCCTTTTCTTTTTGGCAATGTGTGGAAATGGAACCTGTATCCTTTGTCTATTATTTGCAGTGTCCATGTGTCCCTTGTAATGCTGTGCCTATTTTTGAAAAAAGAAAGCTTTCACCAAAGGTGCTTCTAATTGAGCCCTGGTCGGCGGAGTCAAAACAAAGTCATTGAGTCTGTCCTGGTGTAGCAGTTGTAGTTCCTGCACTACCTCTCTGGTTGGGAGGCTGCCATTGACGGCCTCTGTAGGAGCCTCTAGCTTGCCCTCTACCTCTGGCACGCCTATTCCTGCCTCTCTGAGATCTGTCTGAGTCCGGAAAGGACCAATTCTTAGTAGGCCAATTTCTGCTGAATCTCGGTGGTTAGACTTGCAGAAAGTCTTTGACTGTTTGCACAGATTTTGCCTTTTCCTCAAATTTTTTTAAGACCTCTTGAGCCGTGGAACCAAATAATTTTTGCTTTTCCATAGGAGCATCCAAAAGCTTAGCTTTAACATGGTCTGGCAGAGATTGTTCCTTCAGCCAGGCATGCCTACGTATGACTGCACCTGTCATAGCTGACCTACATGAAGCTTCCAATGCATCATAACCACACTGCAAGAAATGGTTACTAACCTGCTGGGAGTTATGTACCAGATCCTGAAGGGATTTGCGATCAAGGGGTTCAGAAGAAGACAGTTTCTTATGCAATTCATCTAACAAATACTCTTGGTACTGTATCATATGAAATTGACAATTTAATGCCCTCATGGAAAGAGTTGCAGAAGTATAAACTTTCTTACCCCATCTCTCTAAAGCTCTGGACTCCCTTTCAGAGGGTAGAGGATTTCTAGCAGTGGCAGCTGCAACCCCTTTGGGCCCTGGGAAATAGTTTCTGGATCAGCAGAGTGGGCCTTGTACAGGTGTAGATGCGAGTCCGGGACCCTGTAGTACCTATCAGGCTTGGCAGGAGCCGGAGGGAGAGAGTCAGGGGCTGTACTAGCATCAGAGTACACATCATCAATAACATTCAAAACAGGAGGTATAGCTAAAAGCCTATGCTGAGGTAAATGTAAAAAGGTCCTTAATCTCTTTCTAGAATCAGAGAATTCCTGACCCTGCCATTGAAAATGTTCTCTCATAGAGTGTAATGTCTCTCCAAAGGAAAACTCTTCAGGAGGGGAGGCCGAGGGAATAGATTCTTCAGCATCAGAATCCTTGTAGGCCGAATAAGCCTCCTCCTGGTGGTATGACAGAGTAGAGCCATCAGTGGACTCATCTGAGGAGTGGGGGTCAGAGGGCTCAACCCTGGGCCTTTTGTCTGGAGGTGGTTGAGAGCCCCTGTCCGGATGAGGTTGAGAACCTCTAATTAAGGAGATAAGATCCTCTGCTAAGCTAAGAATCTGTGAACCAGTAGAAGGTCTCTGAGAGGTAACCTTGGGAGGCAAAGCTTTAGTAAGTTTAGCAGCTTTAGCTCTAGAGAAAGCCTTAATGGACATGGATGCAGAAGGTCTGGCTACACCACGTGCAGGAGTAGACATGTCTAAAGGAATGGTGTCGGAAGGTTCCTGGACACCAGTTTCAGAAGGTAATTCAATAACTGACTCGGCCGGGGCCTCCGGGGCCGAGGTAGTCGGTTGTGCGGTTTCGGTAATCGGAAGTACCAAGGACTCTGTTTCAGCCGAGACCGAGACACTCGCGGTAGGCCTGACCGTGGTTTCAGCCGAAACCGCGGCCCGCGTGTCGGTCCTTGTCCTTCCGTTTAACTAAATGCGAAGTCGGAGTCTCCGACAGCATCTTGTAAGCAAAACTAGCCCCAAAGAATTCCTCTGCAAACTCCGACCGACGTCTAAGAGTTCGTCGGTTGAAGGAAGCACAGGCTGAACAGGCTCAGACGTCGTGGTCTGGGCCTAGGCAGGGGAGGCAGTAAGAGTGGAAATCCTTATGAGGTATTTGTTTCCCACAAGTTAAACAATTATTAACTTTATCTGACATCGGCTGAGGCAAGAAAGAGTCCCCAACGGGGTACTTAGCTTTTTCGAAGTCTTCGGTAGCTGAATCACAGGAGCTGGCCGACCGGCACTTGCGAACTGCTTCTGCTTCGGGCACCACGCGGCAAGAAAGAATGAGGAAAATGGCGTTGGCTGATGCTTTTATACCCCAGACGCTCTGACATCGGGGAAAGTGCGACATCAGCAGAGGCCAGACCAGACTTTGGAATCCGGCCGACCGAAGGGCTGCCTGAGGCAGGACAACCCATATGTGATGACTGCAGATGCATCCTTGAAGGACATCAGGTGGAATTCAAGATAAGTGAAGGTGAAAGGAAATTAATGTTTATGAGTTCCGTCCCCATGGCACAGCCAAATGAAGCTCTGGTTATGTCCCAGAAGCCCTGTGTTTAATTAGCAACATAGGAGATGGAGGGCCTTACAGGGGCAATATAGGCGTGGGCAACTGAAGTCAACATGGCTATCCAGTGAGGGAAGTGGCAGCATGACCTGCCACACTGGAGATGCCCAATGGAGAGTAGGTGATAGCCCATAAATGAGGCCAGTGCAGGTTTGCACTGTTAAACAGTACATGCACTACTGAGGTGGGGAAGATGGAGGTAGCAGCACATTCACATCAAAACTCACCTAGGCTGTTACTGCAAGCCAGCTGGCAGCCAGTAGGGAGAGGTTAAGTGGGATGGGGTGTGGTGGAGACCTTTGCAGGACCAGTACATTTGTTCACTCCTTAATGTCCAGTTTTTGCCTCCAGAAACAAATGGGATGAGGGACGATAAGGCCCCTGAATGGGAATAAGAGAGGCAGATGGCTTTCGCCCAGTTCATGGATGCCTGCCTCACCCCCCCCAGGGAAATGAATGAGTCAGCGAGACACATGTACAGTGGGTTAGGAAAGTGGCATAATGGCAAAGTTACTTACCTCAAAAACACAAGGTAAAGGGTTTGATTCTCACCTTTGAGGGGAAATTGGCAAGGCGTAAAATGGCCTGCAATGGAAGCTAGCCTAATATGTACCTATGAACCTATTAGTGAAGCTACTCGACAAGGTCCTAGGGAAGGGATTAAAAAAGAAAACTAACATATTAAGGTCTGAGAATGTTAATAGCTTAAAGAAAACAAGCATAATACTGTCCATTATATTCCGCAGAAAGAGAAACCTCATATTTTATGTTTACGAGAGGTGGGCAGTGACTTGCTGGATATCTAGTTCGGCAACAGCAATGACTTCATTTATTTTTATATTTCATTTAACTAGTAAGCTGGTCCAAGGACCACTCTCAGTCATGACCAGAGTCAAAAAGAAAACTGTTAAAATTAAAAATACATGAAATTCAATATAAAACAGAAATAATGTACAAAGCCCACACAACCAAACACACAGACATTAACTGATAATTAAATTACAGACTTGGAATAATGTAACACTCTATATAAAAGTAATATTTGCATTCTGTTCATAAACAGTATTTACAATCACTACATAATGTAGACTTCCATATGCAAGAGAAGGCTTAGAGACTGGTTTTAAAAATGAATCTAGGTAAACTGCATACACAACAATCACGCAACTGCTAAAGAGAAGAACAGAATTTTTTTCACGTTAAACAGTGGATATAATGTAATAGGCCAGACTCAGAAATGTTTATACAAAATCTTAGCTCTAAGGCATATGGTACGCAGGTTGAAGGAAGCACAGAGACTGCAATGTAATAGGCCAGACTCAGAAATGTTTATACAAAATCTTAGCTCTAAGGCGTATGGTACACAGGTTGAAGGAAGCACAGAGACTGCAATAAGGGACGTCGTGCTCAAGGCCCAAACATGTTATACAATAGGAATGGAAATCACAATGCGGAATCTGTTTTCCACAGGCAAGGCAGTTATTAACTTTATCTGACATTCGTTAAAGCAAGAAAACAGGATCGCCAACGGGATACTTATCTTAAGGCATCTTCAACTTGGTAATCAGAAAGCAAAACGAAGGCAAACGGCCGACCGGCACTACTGTGAATTGCATCTGCTTCGGGCTCCGTGGCAAGAAAGACTGAGGAAATGGCATTGGCTGCCTCCCTTTATACCTGACGTTCTGACATCAGTTTTACAACCGACGACATCCGACGTTATATACCAGGGACTCTGAGGGCTACCGGGAGCCGGATAACCCATATGTTAGGACTGCAACAGTGAAATATGAAGAACGTCAGAATTTTTTTCATGTTAAACAATGGATATAATGTATGGGTGGGAAGAAGGCAACAAAGTAAAAGAAAACACAGGGAAAGACGCTCTGAAATGATGAGAGAGCTGATCATGGATGACAGCAGTATTTATCACAGGACTGAATGTGACAAAGGACAAAAATATGTTGTGAAGAAATAGTTTGTACAAACAGAAAACCGGAAAGTGGGCATGGGTTTTCCAGATTATGACAGCATTATCCAGTAAAATCTCACTTAACCAGCACCCATGGGGATTGGTAGATGCTGGTTAAGTGTAGTTTCTGGTTGCTTGAGAAATGCTTTGCAATATTAGATTAGCTCGTATACTGGCATACAAGCCAATCAAAATTGTCCATTGCTTGGGAGTGCGGGTTGCTGGAGTCCCAGTTAAGGGAGACTCTACTGTACAGAGACTGAAATTAAGGTGAATACAGAAAATGAAGACATCCTAGATACCGAAGTTAAGGTTGTTAAACACAATGAAGCAAAACATTCTAGATAAGTATTTATACTTGTTTTACATTTTTATAGGTTGATGACAAATGATTTAAAAGCTTAGTATTCAGAATGGTGGATCTGGTGGACTAGCTTAAACAAGAGAGGAGTACACATTTTGGGTTAAGTATGAAAAAATAGAAGCACAGTATGTACAGGCTAGAAGAGGAGTTCAAAAAACTATATATATATATAGGTTCATAGGTTCATACTAGGCTATCTGCCCAAGGGCATTTATAAGCCTAGCCCATAGCTATGTGGCTTTCGCCACCCCTTTAGTTTGAATAAAACTATGCCTATTATTTTGCTGTGCCTCTGTCAAGCAGCGACACTGAAGTAATCCCTGGGGTATATCTGCGATCTCCCATCCATTGGTCAAGATTCCTCTTGAACAAGGCCAGCGAGGTGCTCTGCCTCACATGTACAGGGATTTTGTTCCACAGCATAGGGAGTCTCTGGGTGATGAATCTGTCCCTCCAGCATGTTCTATTAATAACCATGTCAAGGTTTAAGTCTCCCGCCCTTGTGGTTCTGAGGGATCTAGATTTTTTGAGGTGAAGCATATTCATCAAATCTGGGTTTGACATGGCCTTATATGTCAGGCACAGGTCACCTCTGAGCAAGCGGTATGAGACTGAATAGAGCTGGAGTTCTTTCAGTCGGGCAGCATAAGACATATTTTTGAGACCCTTTATCCTTTCGGTGAGGAACTTTTGGGGCCTTTCCAGCTGCTGCAGGTGTCGGGTCAGATACATTCTGAATGGGGCATTGTACTCAATCATAGGTCTAATGAGTGATGAGTACAGGGGGACGATGACCTCCCTTGATCTAGATGTGAATCCCTTCATGATCAGGTGGGCAATTTAGAAGGTTTTCCTAACTACTTTAGCAACATGAGTGTCAAACGAAAGGCTACTGTCAACCTGGGTCCCCAGATCTCTGATGACTTCTGTGCTCAGTGGATTGCCACCTATATGGTAGCTAGGGGTAACCTTGTTTTTCCCGAAGGGTATGACTATGCATTTCTTGGCGTTTAACTTTAGGCCATGGCTCTGGCACCAGTCATCCGTCTCTGTGAGGCCCTTCTGAAGGATATCTGTGTCAGATGTGTTTTCGACTATGGCAGTTTGCAGTCATCTGCAAACTTTGTCAGCCATAACCCTCCTGTGTTTGCTTGTACTTCAGAAAAGTAGATGCCGAACAAGAGTGGACCCAGGACTGAGCCCTGTGGGACACCATTTGTGACAGGCTTTGAGTCTGACATGGCTCCAGCAACTCTGACCCTGTGGGTTCTGTCACTTAGCCAGTTTGCAACCCATCTTGTGATGTATGGGTTTACATTCAAGCTGATGAGTTTTTCGATGATACCTGAGTGGGGTATTGTGTCGAAGGCCTTTGCCAGGTCGAGGTAGGCTGTATGGACTGCCTTTCCCTCATCAATGGCCTTGGTGACTGTCTCGAAAAAGTCAACCAAGTTTAAAAGGCATGATCTGCCTTTGACAAAGCAAAACTGGGTTGGATCCAAAGTCTGCAAGTTCCCTATGTCTTTATTTATGAGTTCCATTATGATCCTCTCCATGGCTTTGCAGATAAGTTTTGTCAAGCTAATGGGACGGTAATTTCCAGGGTCGGTGGAGGCACCGCCCTTGTGAAGTGGGACCACAGTCGCCGTGCGCCACTCCTTGGGTACGTATCCTGAGGTGAGGCTAAGATTAAACAGCTGTCCTAACTGCGGGTTTAATTCCTCATTGAGTTCGTGGAGCACACAGCCAGGGACACCATCCGGTCCCATGGATGCTGTGTTTTTGCCTTGGAGAGCGCAGTTCTCACCTGGGCGTTGGAGATGTTTGGGGGGCTACAATTCTCTGGTATAGATATCTCTCCTTTTGGGGGGGAGGGGGGGGAGAAGTTTGCACTGAACCTGTCAGCCAGTATGTTGGCAATGTGTGTAGGTTCAGTAATCTTCACATCATTTTGAACTAATTCTGAGCATATCTGGGAGTTTCCTCCTAGGTTTCTAACATAGCTAAAGAAGGCCTTATGATTGTCTTTTGAGACCTTGGCGATTTTTCTCTCAAGATTTGCTTTGGATGATTTTATGAGAGCTCTTAGTTTTTTACTTATAATGATCAAAGGTGTCTTACCTTTCAAGGATTTTGCTCTATCTTGTAGTAGCTTCCTCCTTTTGTTGTAGAGCTTGTTTATGGCTGGGGTCCACCAGACTGGACGCTTGCCTTTGGTACAAAGAGTCTTAGTTTTGTTTGGGATTGCCTGATCCATGCAGTCCTGTACGTGCTGGTAGAAGGCATTTGTAAGTGATTCAGCGGTTTGAGTAATGTTTACCACTGGCTCAGGGGCCTTAAAGGAGACCACACTAGTTTTAGAAGTGTGAAGTCGGCTTTTGAGAAGTTTTTCACTGTGGTCTTTTTATTTCAGGTGGGGCGGATGAGGACCTCCAGCGAGATTAGTTTATGATCTGATCTCACCAGTGAGGGGTATACTTCCGGTGTTGAACATTGTGATCCCATGTTCGTGATGATGAGATCAAGTATGTTTTCTCCTCTTGTGGGGATGGTGACTAGTTGTTCCATGGCATTTGAGTTTATGAACTCCGGGAACCTTTGGGCTAGAGTGTTTGGGCTTGAGTAGTGTTCCCAGTCTATATTAGGGTAGTTGAAGTCACTTAGTATGATGGTGTTTGGAGATACATTTATCCCCTCCAATGTTTTCAGGAAGGCCATGTGAGGTTCCTGAGTTTGAGAGGGTGGCCTGTAACATGCTACAAATTGCAGAGCAGTCTTGCCTATGGTTAATTGCACCTGGATGGTCTCCGATGCATCGTGCGTTGCCACCAACCTTGAGGTGTGGGTGTCCTTTATGAATATGGACACCCCTCCTTTCTTGGTGTTGTCCAGATTTTGGGGCGAACGCATGATATGAGGTGAAACCTGATAGTGCTGGGGTGCTCTTAGGAGCCTTGAACCAGGTTTCTGTCACAGCACAGACATCGATGTTCTCCATACTGAGAAGGGCCTCGAGTGCGTGCATCTTGAGATTGAGACTTCTGGCATTGAGCAGCATTACCCTTAGTTTTTTTCCTTTTATGTGTTCTAGGGTGGTAGGTTTAGAATTTGAGCCTTGCCTAAAAAGGCACTATGGGGTGGCAAGAGCCTTTGCCAATATCCGAAGCCTAGGGGTGACAGGTGCAAGCCGTCCCTTGCGGCAGCGTGGCTTGTCCAGCATGTCATCCCAGGCAGACAGACATTGGATCCCCTTTGAATGACACCAGAATTTAAGCCAATTATTAAAGCTGATCATCTTATCACTGTATTGTGGCATCATTCTAGGTGAAGGTAGGATACTGCTCAAGGTCAGGGTCATACCTGCCTGGGCTACATAATCAGAGAGCTCCTCAATGTCTCTTTTCATGTAGTCCAAGGAGGTGCGCCTCAGGTCGTTGACACCAGCGTGGACAATGACTGAGTCGTACTTGTACCTGCTGTTGAGAGACCTGAGTGCTTGCGTTATGTGGTGGATTCTAGCCCGACAGGCAGCTTACTGTGACCTTCTCCTTACTCAGTCTGGTGAGCGGGACGTCAGTGTGTCTGACTATGGAGTCACCCATGACAAGTATGTTTGGTGTTGTATTTGGCCTTAAGGGCAGTGACTGCTTTGCACACTGATTTTGTTGTTTATGTGTTGTTTGTGTGGTGTATTGAGTTTGCAGTTGCTTGGGTGTCTGCTTTGGAGGCCTCTGCTGTTTAGGTAAATTTTACTCAGAGCCTCCGAGTATGTCTTAGTGTGTTTATGTGTTTGATTCAGTGGTGTGGTTGAGTTATGTGAGACTGGTATTGTGGTGTGTGTAGTTGCCTTCTCCTCCTGCCTGGCCTTGCCAGTCCTGAGTTGAGAGAGCTCAGCCTCCAGTCTGGCTAAATAGCTGCATCTCTCACAAGTGTTAGTGTTACGTGGGAGGAGGAGAGGGTTGTCCGTGTACATGAGGCAATTGTAACATTGTCTCAGAATTCCCAGATTCACCAACTGGGCAGGAGAGGACGCCAGCATCTGACCCTTCGACATGCTAGAAAGAATTATGAGTTGGTATGAGACAGAAAAAGTAGTGGGCTTAGCAGGGAAGTGGGCACTCCTGGGGTTTTGCTAGTGAGAGATTTGTATAATATAGGAGTGCTTGACCTGCAAAGAGAATGCTTATAAGACAATGGATATGCTTATAAGACAAGTGCTGAGCTTTTTGAGAAGAAAAAGCTATTTGAAACAAGTGCTGCACTTTTTAGTGAAGGTGTAAACTGTTTAGGTTCCTAAACATATATATATATACATATATATATATATATATATATATATACATATATATATATACATATATATATATATATATATATATATATATATATATATATATAGTACAGTTTTGTACCTACCATAAATGTAGATGTCCGAACTGGATAGCATCTGCAGTCATAACAAATGGGTTGTCCTGTCGTCAGGCAGCCCTTCGGTCGGCCGGATTCCAAAGTCTGGGTCCGGCTTCGGCTGATGTCGCACTTCACCCGACGTCATCTCTGCTGGTCTTCGGGTATAAAGGCATCAGCCGACGCCATTTTCCTCAGTGTTTCTTGCCCCAGATGCCAATTGCCCTCTTGGAAAGCTAAATTTTGGATAAATGCCAATGTTTCCAAAATAGTGGAAGGCAAGCACAAAAAATAAACATGTATGTACATATATACAAACAAATACACCATAAGAGACTCCCAGCTAGCTATTAGGAGGGTAAATACCCTAGGAGTACCACAGAGGGAAGGAGGAGGTAATCCTGACTGCAGATGCTATCCAGTTCGGACATCTACATTTATGGTAGGTCCAAAACTGTACTATGTCCTTCATGGATGCATCTGCAGTCATAACAAATGGGTAGAATACCATAGCCAAACTAGCGGAGGAGGAATAAAATTATGGTGTAGTCAGGATCCCTTGCAGTACAGCAGTGGCAAACCCTGCTCGGGATCTAGAATATAGAGGTAAATTATAATGCTTGGCAAATGTATGCACGGAGGTCCAAGTAGCCGCCTCAATAATGTCCTTGGTTGCCACTCCTCTTAAGAAAGCTGTGGTAGTGGCTGTAGCCCTTGTAGAATGAGGTCTTATGTTCTGTGGAACTGGTTTTCCATGGTAGGAGTAACAGAATCTTATGCAATTTCCTATCCATTTGGAGATTGTCTGTTTGGAAATTGCTTTTCCTTCCCTTCCTGTTGCATAGGCTACAAAGAGCTGGTCAGTTTTTCTGTTACTTTTGGTTCTGTCCAGGTAGTAGCGTAACTGTCTATGTACATCCAAGGTATGCAGCATTCTTTCACCTCTGTTTTGTGGGTTGGGAAAGAAGGTAGGTAGGTGGATTGCCTGGTTTAAAGACACTCTGGATACCACCTTAGGCATAAATGTAGGATTAGTTCTCATGGACACCCTATCTTGATGGAAGATTAGGAAGGGTTGCACTGCCATTAAGGCCTGTAGTTCCGAAACCCTCCTTGCTGAAGTAATAGCCAGTAGGAAAGCAGTTTTCCATGACAGGTGTTGTAGATCTGCTGTTGCTGCTGGTTCAAACGGAGGGAGTGTCAATTTTTCTAGTACAAAATTCAAGTCCCATGCTGGTAATGGTGGTTTCCTAGGAGGTTTTACATTCTTGATCCCTCTGAGGAACTGCCTGAGTAGAGGATGTGAAAAGACAGGAGGATCAAAGCTGTATTCTGCTGAGATAGCTGATGCATGTATCTTGATGGAGGAATAGGACAGGCCTGTATGTACAAGCTCTGCCAAGTACTCCAGAATGTTAGCAATATCTATGTTCGACACATCTTTTCCTCTTTCAGTACTCCAAATGACGAACCTTTTCCATTTTCCTGCATAGTTCCTTCTTGTTGAAGGTCTGCGGGCTTCAAGGATAATGTCTTTAACCCTTTGTGAAAGGTCTGGGTTAGTTACTGCTATGTGATGTTCCAGGCAGTCAGTTGCAAGGTTTTAGGTTTGGATGTATGATGCTGTAGTTGTTCTGAGTTAACATCAGAGGCATCAGGGTATTGACCACATTTTCTCCCGAGACATGCTCCTTAGCAATGGGTACCAGTGTTGTCTTGGCCAGTTCGGAGCTATCAGAATTATCCTTGGACATTCCTCTTTGATTTTCAGTAGTACCTTGTGCATCAAGGGAAGAGGTGGAAATGCATATGCTGTCAGGCCTTTCCAGCTGAAGGATAGAGAGTCCACCTTCCATGCAAGTGAGTGGAATGTCCTTGTGCAGAATTTTTTGAGCTGGTGATTTTGTGGGGAAGCGAATAGATCTATTTGTGGCATTCCCATTTCTTTGTGATGGCCTTGAAGATGTCCGGTGTAGCATCCATTCGTGAGCATCCGAGGTGGTTCTGCTTAAAATGTCTGCTAGGGTGTTCTCTTCCCGGTACAAATATTGCCTGTAACTGGATGTTGTAGCTTAGAGCCAGATTCCAAAGGTCCAAAGTCATTCTGCATAGGGGGTATGAATGAGTGCCTCCCTGTTTGTTGATGTACCACATGACTGTGGTGTTGTCTGTCCTTATCATCAAATGGCCTTCTTTGAGGAATGGTCTGAATTTTAGAATTGCCAGTTTTACTGCCAGCATCTCTTTTTGGTTTATGTGCAGGTGCAGCTGGTCCTGAGTCCACAGTCCTTGTACGCATTTGTCCAGCATGTGTGCCCCCCATCCTAGGTCTGAGGCGTCCGTTGTGATGGTTTGGCTTGCTCGGAAGTTGTGGAAGGGTAGGCCTGGGTTTGACTGGCATGCCTGAGCCCACCATAGGAACTCCTGTTTTAAGCATGGGATTAGTGGTATTTCTGTTTCTAAGCTGTGCCTGTGTTGAGACCATAAATTCTTTAGGTACCACTGTAACTTTCTCATATGTAGTCTGGCATGTGGGACCAAGATTATGCATGATGCCATGAAGCCCAAGGCCTGCAGAACTTTTCTTGCTGTTAGTTTGTTCTGCTTTGTTAAAGCCAAGAAGTAAAGAGGGAGCTCTTTTTGTTTTTCTGCAGTTAGGAATGCCATTTGTTTTACTGTGTCCAATTCAGCCCAAGAAAGTTCTTGTCTGGGATGGTATCAGCCTTGACTTTTGTAAATTGACTGTGTATCCCAGGGCTTGTAGCAAGTAAATGACCCTTTGTAAATCTGTTGTCAGCTTGCTTTTGTTGTCCGCTTGTAACAGGCAGTCGTCCAGGTATGGATAAATTTGGATTCCCTGTACTCTGCAGTGAGCGATTACTGATGCCAGGCATTTTGTGAATACTCTGGGTGCAGTAGATAAGCCAAAGGGCAATGCTGAGAATTGATAATGCTCTGATCCTGCAAGAAATCTGAGGTATCTTCTGCAATTTGGTCGAATGGGGACGTGCAGGTATGCCTCCTTGAGATCTACAGTTACCAGCCAACACTCCTTGCCCAGCATGGGAAGAAGTTGCTGTAGGGTCAGCATTTTGAATTTTGGGACAATGATGTATGTGTTTAAGATGGACAGGTCAAGAATAGGTCTCCAGTTTTTCTTTTCCTGGTACTAGGAAGAGTCTGGAGTAGAATCCTTTGCCCTGTTCTGTTATTGGTACTCTTTCCACAGCTCTCATCTTTGTTAATTCCGCTATCTGGTGCAGGGCTTCTATTTTTGATTTGGGGGCAGGTTTGGCATTCCTCTTTTACTGGTAAAGTGTGGAAGTGGAACCGTAGCCTTGGTCTATGGTTTGCAAAATCCACTTGTCTTTTGTGATGTAGTGCCAATTTTTCGAGAATAAGGCTAACTTTCCGCCTAATGGTGCTGCTATTTGCTCCCTGGTAGGCGGAGTCAGAACCAAGTCACTGTGATTGTCCTGTTGCAGTGGCAGTGGTTGTGTCTGTGCCTCGGTTATTGCCTTGCCACTGTCGTCCTCTGTAGGCACCTCCTCTGGATTGATTTCTGCCCCTAGAGCGTCTGTTCCTGCCCCTTTGTGATCTTGTGGAGTCAGGAAAGGACCAATTTTGGCAGGCCAGTTCCTGCTAAACCTTGGGGCTGAACCTGTAGGAAATCTTTAACTGTTTGTACAGATTTTGCCTTCTCTTCCATTTTCTTCATTACCTGCTGGGCAGGTTCCCCAAATAGACTGGCCTTATCCATAGGAGCATCCAATAGCTTAGCTTTAACATGATCCGGTAAGACCTGTTCTTTCAACCATGCATGCCTTCTTATCACTGTGCCAGTCATGGCTGATCTAAATGAAGCCTCCAGTGCATCATAGCCACATTTTAAGGAATGGTTACTAACCTGTTGGATGTTATTCACCATTTCTAATGCATATTTCTTATCTAAGGATTCATCAGAGGACAGCTTTTTAATTAACTGATCAAGCATAAACTCTTGGTATTGGATCATGTGAAACTGACAGTTTAAAGCTCTAGCTGAGAGAGTAGCAGAGGTGTAGACTTTTTCCCCATCTCTAAGGACCTGGATTCCCTTTCAGAGGGAATAGGGTTTTTTGCTGTGGTCGAGGCTACTGCCTTAGGCCCCTGGGATATAGTTTCGGGGTCTGCAAGTGGGGCCTTGTATAGGTGGTGATGAGTGTCTGGCACCCTGTAAAATCTATCTGGTTTGGCAGGGGCTGGAGGTAAAGAATCAGGTGCAGTGCAGACATCATTAAATGCATCGTCCACAACAGACAGGACAGGAGGTATAGCTAAGGGCCTATGTTGTGGTAAGTGCAGAAAAGTCCTAAGCCTTTTCTTGAATCTGAGAAATCTTGTCCCTGCCATTGGAATTGTTCTCTCATGGCATGTAAGGTTTCCCCAAAGGAGAATTCCTCTGGTGGAGAGGCAGCTGGAATGGATTCTTCAGCATCGGAATCTTCATAATTGGAAAAAGGAGCCTCTGGCTGGTCTGTAATGTCTGAGTCATCCGCAGAATCATCAGAGGACACAGGCTCAGGGGGCTCTGCTCTAGGTCTCTTTTCTGGGGGCTGAGAGGCCCTGTCTGGGTGAGATTGGGATCCCCTAATTAAGGATATTAAATCTTCTGCCAGAGTAAGCATTTGTGAACTAGAAGTGGGCCTGATTGAGGGGGGTTTAACAGGCACTGATTTAGCAGATTTGGCTGCTTTAGCCCTGGCAAAGGCCTTAATAGACATGGCTGCAGGAGGCCTAGCAGCACCACGTGCTGGGGTAGAGACATCCAAAGGGATGGTGTCTGATAAATCACTAGGAACCACAGTTGTAGGCAAAATTTCTGAGGCTGATTCAGGTAAGGTAGCAGGAGCCTCAGTAGTAGTCATGGATTCGGCTGAAGATTGACCAGTTTTCTTGGTTTCGGCCGAAACCGAGACACTCGCGGCTTGCTTAACCATGGTTTCGGCCGAAACCGCGGACCGCGAGTGTCGGGCTTTTTCTTTGCGTTTTTTAACAATTTGGGTAGTCGGAGGATCCGACGGCATAATGTACGCAAAATCTGAGCCGAAAAACTGTTCAGCAAACTCCGACCAACGCCTAAGCGTTCGTCGGTTGAAGGAAGCACAGGCCGAACAGGCTGCTACGTCGTGGTCTGGGCCTAAACAAGGCAAACAGTAAGAGTGGAAATCTTTATGAGGTATTTGTTTCCCACAAGTTAAACAGTTATTGACTTTTTCTGACATCGGCTGAGGCAAGAAAGAGTCCCCAACGGGGTACTTAAAGTAGTATTCGGTAGTAGTAATCTCTGGATCTGACCGACCGGCACTTGCGAACAGCTTCTGCTTCGGGCGCCATGCGGCAAGAAAGACTGAGGAAAATGGCGTCGGCTGATGCCTTTATACCCGAAGACCAGCAGAGATGACGTCGGGTGAAGTGCGACATCAGCGGCCGGACCCAGACTTTGGAATCCGGCCGACCGAAGGGCTGCCTGACGACAGGACAACCCATTTGTTATGACTGCAGATGCATCCATGAAGGACATATATATATATATATATATATATATAAAAAGGTGACAGGAAAGGCATAACAATAAGGAATCAGACACCTCAAAGAAAACAGAAGAGAGAACGACAGAAAGTACAGTTGTGTACACTTACCATAAATGTAGATGTTCGAGTGTAGTTACTGTTGCAGTGATCACATTTGGGTTATCTGCCTGCAGGTAGTCCTCAGCCAGCCTGAATACCAGAGTCGTTGGATGCTGTTTCTTCTTCATAACATCAGGTCGGCAGGGGGTATAAAATATGCAGCCGATGCCATTACATCAGTTTTTCTTGCCCCAGATGTCAGGTGCCCCCACAACAGGAAGCAATTATATGGTATGGTACACCCCCATCAAAAAGCAAATACACCAGAAAAAATAAATATATCAAACAATAAGGAAAGGTAGAGCCAAGAGAAGTCAGGGGGCTGGAGAGAGGGTAACCAGGACTGAAACAGTGAATACACTCAAACATCTACATTTATGTTAAGTGTACACAACTGTACTATGTCCTTCATGTTTCACTGTTGCAGTCATCACATTTGGGTTGATTCCCAAAGCTAAGGAAGGGAGGATGATGTTAAAGAGCATTAGGGTCAGCTATTAAGCCCTGCAAGACTGCAGTGGCAAAATCCAGCTCTGGATTTAGAAAAGATAGGCATGTGGTAATGCTTGGTGAAGGTATGTACAGAGCTCCAGGTAGCAGCTTCTAGGATGTCCTTGGTAGGTACTCCTCTGAGAAAAGCCGCAGAGGTAGATGCAGCCCTGGTGGAATGTGATCTTATCCCATGTGGGGTAGGTTTTCCATGGTGCTTGTAGCAGAAATGAATGCAATGGGCTATTCATTTGGAGATGGTTTGCTTTGAAATGGCCTTCCCCTCTGCCCCTGCAGCAAAGTCAACTAGCAGCTAAAATCTAAGTTGTCTGTGTACGTCCAGAGAGTGCAGTGTTCGTTCCCCTTTGTTTTGTGGATTAGGGAAAAAAAAGTAGGCAAATGAATGGACTGATTTAGGGCCACACTAGACACCACCTTGGGCATAAAGGAAGGATTAGTCCTGAGGGAAACCGTGTCCGAATAGAAGACAATGAAGGGTTAACACTGCCATGAGGGCCTATAATTCAGACACTCTTCTTGCTGAAGTGATGGCTAGACGGAAGGCAGTTTTCCAAGAAAGGAATTTCAACTCGGCTGTTGCAGCTGGCTCAAAGGGGGGGGGGAGCTTTTCCAATACAAAGTTAAGGTCCCAGGCTGGAGAGGGAGCTCTCTTGGGGGGGGGGGGTCTTAAATTTTTGGCCCCTCTAAGGAATTGCTTTAGAAAAGGGATGAGAGAAGAGGGGTGGCTCAGTATTATAATGCGCTGAAATGGCAAAAGCATGAATTTTAATTGACGAGAAGGATAGGCCCTTGTGGAGCAATTATGTTAAGTACTGTAGAATATGAGGTAAGCTGGGCACAGTTGTGCCCATCCCCTGAGCCTGGCTCCAGGAACAGTATCTTTTCCACTTTTCAGCATAGGATTTTCCAGTACTAAACCACCTTGTCTCCAGAATGACATCGAGCACCTGCTTACTGAGGGATGCTAGAGGAGAGCTCAGGGAATTAGCCAGGCTGCAAGGTTCAGGGTTTGAAGCTGAGGGTGCAGTATCTGGCCTGCCTGCTGAGACAGCAGGGAAGGAGTCTGATGCAGGTGCCGTGGTTGCAGCAGTGTCATACTGCGCAAGATGGGGTACCAGTGCTGATGTGGTCAGTCTGGTGCAATCAGTACTGTCCTTGGCTTGTCCTGTTTGATCTTTAGTAGTCCTGAGAATGTTGACACCATAGGCATTTTAGATACCACTGAAGTTTCCTCAAATGCAGTCTTACATATGGAATTAGTAGAATGCAAAAGGCCATGAACCCCAGGGCTTGCAGTATTTTCCTTGCAGATAGCTAGAGTTTTGTGGCCAATAGTTTGAAGTAGGTTGTCAAATAAACTTGTTTTTCCAGAGTGAGGAATGCCATCTGGGAAGTTGTGTTCAAGCTTGCTCCCAGGAATACAATCTGTTGGCAGGGTACTAGGTGAGATTTCTTTTTGTTGATGGTGTAACCCAGTGAAGTTAGAAGTTTCTTTACGAATGCCAGGTGTTGTAATAGCAAGTCCTGGCTTTCTGCCTGAATCAGACAGTCATCCAAGTATGGGTAAATTTGAATATTTCTCTGCCTGCAAAATGCAGTGGCTGGAGCTAGACACTTTGTGAATACCCTGGGTGCAGTAGATAAGCCAAAGGGAAGTGCAGAGAACTGATGGAGCATGGAGCCTACCCTGAAGCACAGGTATTTCCTGCAAGATTACTTTATTGGGATGTGCAGATAAGCTTCCTTTAAGTCTAGGGTTGCCAGCCAGGCATCCTTGGCTAGCATAGGAAGAAGCTGTTGAAGAGTTAGCATTTTGAATTTTGGAACCACCAGAAAGGTGTTGAGAATAGAGAGGTCCAGGATAGGACGCCAGGAGTTGTCTTTTTTGCGTACCAGAAAAAGTCTTGAATAAAAACCTTGTCCCCTTTGTTCTGCTGGGACAGGTTGAATAGCCATTTGTTCTGCTGGGACAGGTTGAACAGCCCTGACACTGAGAAGAGAGAGAGAAGTACAGTTGTGTACACTTAGCATAAATGTAGATGTTCGAGTTTATTCACTGTTGCAGTCATTACATTTGGGTAATCCTGCTGGCAGGTTGCCCTCAGCCGGCCTGAATTCCAAAGTCTTGGGTCCTGCGTCGGCTGCTGTCGCCCCTTTCCTGACGTCAGGGGTATAAAAGCAGCAGCCGACCCAGTTTTCTTTAGTTTTTCTTGCCCCAGATGTCAGGTACCCCCCCCTCCCAAAAGGGTTGCCAAAATTTAGATATGTATAATTACATGCACCAATATAAAATTTACCTTCATCTACAAGCAAATACACCACATAGGTTCCATCAGAATAAAAGGGGGATGGTGGGTAACCTGGACTGCAACAGTGAATACACTCGAACATCAACATTTATGGTAAGTGTACACAACTGTACTACATTCTTCGTGTTTCACTGTTGCAGTCATTACATTTGGGTAGAGTCCCAAAGCTAAGGTTGGGAGGCTGGAGCTAAACAGCATTAGGAGCAGCTATGAGGCCCTGCAGAACTGCAGTGGCAAAGCCTGCCCTGGATTTAGAGTAGAATGGCAGATGATAGTGCTTTGTAAAGGTGTGCATAGAATGGCAGATGATAGTGCTTTGTAAAGGTGTGCACAGAACTCCAAGTAGCAGCCTCTAAAATGTCCTTGGTACGTACTCCCCTGAGAAAGGCTGCTGAAGTGGCTGCAGCTCTGGCTGAGTGTGGCCTAATGCCCTTAGGTACTGGCTTGCCATGGTGTACATAGCAGAAATGAATGCAGTGGCCTATCCACTTTGAAATAGTCTGCTTTGAGATAGCTTTTCCTTGTGATCCTGCAGCATATGTCACTAGTAATTGCTCTCTTTCTGAAAACTTTGGTTCTGTCCAAGTAGAATCTAAGTTGTCTGTGTACGTCCAAAGAATGCAGAATTCTCTCCCCCTTGTTCTGTGGATTTGGATAAAAGGTTGGCAGGTGAATAGTTTGGTTGAGAGCCACACTGGACACCACCTTAGGCATTAATGTTGGGTTTGTCCTGAGACCCTGTCTGGATAAAAAATGATAAACGCTTCCACAGCCATAAGTGCCTGTAGCTCTGAAACTCATCTTGTAGACATTATTGCTAGGAGCAGAGCTGTTTTCCAAGATAAAAACTTTATATCAGCAGTAGCAGCTGGCTCAAAAGGAGGCAGGGTAAGTTTTTCCAAGACATAGTTGAGGTCCCATGCAGGCATTGCTGATCTCCTTGGATGTCTTAAAATTTTGGCTCCTCTGAGGTACTGCTTTAATAAGGGATGAGAAAAGATTGGTGGCTCTACATTGTAATGAGCCAAAATGGCAGAGGCATGAATTTTAATAGATGAAAAAAATAGGCCTTTGTCCAGCATCTCAGTTAAGTATTGCAAAATCTGAGGAATATCTGGCACAGCTGTATCAGTTCCTTGTGCCTGGTTTCAAGCTCAGAATCTCTTCTATTTTTCAACATAAGATTTTCTAGTACTAGGCCTTCTGGCTTCCAAAATGACATCCACCACAGCTTTACTGAGAGGTCTGTTTTGTAAGACTACATTATTCGCCATGCTGTCAGGTTTAAAGTTCTGAGTTGGCTGTGCAGAATCTGACTGTTATGCTGAGACAGTAGATGAGCTATTTGAGGTAAGGTCCAAGCTGGGCATGGAGACAAGCTCCTTAGTATTGGATACCAGTACTAGCGGGGTCAGTCTGGGGCAATCAGTATCACCTTTGGCTTCTCCTGTCTGACCTTTAGGAGTACCTTGGGGAGGAGAGGCAGAGGGGGAAATGCATATACTGATAAGGCGTCCACTTTCCATGCTTGTCTGTGATAAATCCTTGTGCAGAATCGTTTTAGTTGGTAGTTGTGATGGGAGATAAATAGATCTATGTCCTGGCATCCCTATTTCCTTGTTATCATGCTGAAGACTTGTGGATCCAGGTGCCACTCGTGGGGATCCATGAGGTTTCTGCTTAGTTCGTCTGCCAGAGTATTTTTCCTTCCTGGCAGGAATTGTGCCTGCAGATGTACTTGGTAAGTCAATGTCGTGTCCTACAAAGTCATGGCTTGTCTACAAAGGGGGTAAGAATGTGTTCCCCCCTGCTTGTTTATATACCACATGACCGTGGTGTTGTCCGTTTTTATCAGTAGTTATCCTGGATGAAGTAGGTCCTTGAAGGCTGTCAGGGCATTTTGAACTGCTAGCATTTCTTTTTGATTGATTTGTAGATGGATTTGGTTTGAGGTCCATGTGCCCTGAATGCATCTTCTTGCCATGTGAGCCCCCCAGGCATCATCTGATGCATCCGTTGTTAGTGCCTGCCTGGATGGGTGTAATGTGAATGGCTGTCCCTTGTCTTGGTGACAAGCCTTTGCCCACTATCGAAACTCCTGTTGCAGGCAGGGAATGAGAGTAATCATAGTTTCCAGGCTGTGGCAATGTTGAGTCCAAACGCTTTTTAGGTACCATTGAAGTTTCCTTATATGCAGTCTTGCATATGGAATTAGTAGGATGCAGGACGCCATGAAGCCCAAAGCCTGCAGAATTTTTCTTGCAGATAACTGGGCCTTTTGTTGCCAACATTTTGAAATAGGTAGTCAGTTGCCTTTGTTTGTCTGGCGTGAGATAAGCTATCTGGGCAGTTGTATTTAAGCTTGCACCCAGGAATATTCTCTCTTGAGAGGGTACTAGTTTTGATTTTATTTTCGTTGACTGTGTACCCTAGGCATGTTAGAAGTCTTTTCACAAATGCCAGATGCTGTAGAAGAATGTCCTTGTTCTCTGCTTGAATTATACAGTCGTCCAAGTAAGGATATATTTGTATTCCTCTTTGTCTGCAGAATGCAATTACTGGTGCCAGGCACTCTGTAAAGACCCTGGGCGCTGTAGACAAGCCAAAGGGCAGTGCAGAGAATTGGTAATGCATTGAGCCAGCCTTGAATCTGAGGTATCGTCTGCATATTTGTATGATTGGGAGATGCAGGCATGCCTCTTTTAGGTCTAAAGTCAAAAGCCAAGCGTTCTTGCCCAGCATGGGCAGAAACTGCTGCAAAGTCAACATCTTGAATTTTGGTATATCCAGGAATGTGTTCAAAATAGATAGGTCCAGTATTGGCCTCTACGCCTTGTCCTTTCTGGGTACCAAGAACAGTCTTGAGTAAAATCCTTGTCCCTGCTCTTGATCTGGTACTTGTTGAATGGACCCCATGTCCATGAGGGATGAGACTTGTTTTTGTGCCTCTGCCCATTGATTTTTTAGCAGATCTGGCCAGCTGTTTGCCTTTTTCAGGGTATGGAAATGGAACTTGTAGCCTTGTGACACGATATTTAGGACCCACTTGTCCTGGGTTATAATGTGCCAATTTTGAGGAAAAAAGTGCTAATTTTCCCCCTAAGGGTGCTGCCAGTGATTGGTGCAGGCAGGGGAAAGTCATTGGGACTGTTTCCTGTATGGCTGTGATTTGTCTTCTCCAACGTTGGAGGTAGAAGCCCCCCATTGCTTTGAGCGATATGAACCTTGCACCTGGGGTCTGCCTCTAGGGCGTCTGGATCTGCCCCTTTGAGGTCTGTCTGACACAGGAAAGGACCAATTCTTTGTTGGCCAGTGTCTACTAAACCGAGGTGGCTGTACTTGTAAAAAATCTTTGACCGTTTGCATAGATTTAGCTTTGTCCTCCATTTTCTTTAACACCTCTTCTGCCTTAACACCAAACAAAGTATCATGCTGTAAAGGTGCATCTAATAATTTAACTTTAACATTATCAGGCAGATTTTGTTCCTTTAACCAAGCATGCCTCCTAATTACAGAACCTGTAACTGCGGCCCTGCAGGAGGCCTCTAAAGAATCAAAACCACATTGCAAAGTATGCTTTCCAACTTGTTCAGCTGCATGCAATAAATCCTGCATTTCCTTGTTTTCTGCACATTCAGAGTTTAACAACATTTTCTGTTTAAGCAATGCCATGACATGTTGCTGATATTTGAGCATATGAAATTGACAGTTTAAGGCCCTTATAGCCAACGTAGCAGATGTGTAAACCTTTTTCCCCCCATCTATCCAGTGCCCTAGAATCTTTGTCAGAGGGGGTAGGGTTTTTTGCAGAAGAAGCCTTAACTCCTTTGGGACTCTGAGAAATAGTTTCTGGGTCTGCAGCAGGGTTTTTAAATAGGAATTTATGAGAGTCAGGAACCCTGTAATATCTGTCAGGCTTAACAGGAGCTGGAGATAAGAAGTCAGGGGTAAGACTAGACTCCGAAAACACATCATCTACAATGTCTAACAGGTGGGATGGCTAGTGGCTTGTGTTGACGTAGTAAAAGGAAATCCCTGAGCCTCTTTTTTGATTCTGAAAAATCTTGGCTCTCCCAGTGGAAATGCTCCCTCATGGTATGTAGGGTTTCCCCAAAAGAATAGTCCTCTGGAGGAGAAGCTGAAGGTATAGATTCTTCAGCATCAGAGTCCTCATAGGGGGGAAGAGAATATTCCTGATCAGAAGAGGAATCAGAAGAAATGGAAACCTGATCTGAAAGATTCAAAGTCAGTCTCTTGCCTAGGCCTCTTATCAGGAGGGGGATGGGAACCTCTGATCAAGGTAATCAAGTCTTCGGCCATTTTGAGCATCTGTTTTTTGGGCATAGAGGCCTGACCACGTGGCTCTTGAATTTGTTTCTTTGCTTTGGAAGGTGCTTTAGTCTTTGCCTTTGAAGTTGAAGTAGGTTTGATGTAAAGATGTTTAGGTCTGAATACACCCTCAGAAGCCGGTGCCTGCTCAGCAGCTCTGGACACATCTGAAGAGATAATATCCGATGCTCCAATACCTTCAGTTTCCAGCGGCATGGCCGACTCCACGTGGGAGTCTGTAGCGACCTGTGACTCTGAAGTAGCGGGCGTCAGGGGCTGCGAAAGCACCTCACTGAGGACCGGCGACTGGCTTAGGAGAAGCTTTGTCGGTTTTGGGCCTCGGGTGTTTATCTCTTTCCTTTTCTTTGCGTTTTTTGTGAACTCCGGTAGTCGGATGGCTATCCGACGACATTTCTGGATAATTAAACCGGCGTCCAAAATAGTTTAAAGCAAAATCATACTGACGCTTAATAGCGAGTTGGTTAAATCTAGCACAAATCCGACAACCAAAAACGTTGTGATCAGGGCCTAGGCAAGGAATACAGTAAGAATGAAAATCCTTACGAGGTATTTGCTTCCCACAAGAAATGCAATTAACTTTTTCTGACATCAGTCTGGAGTAAGAAAAAAAGTTTCCCCAATGGGGTACTTAGCTTTATTGAAGACTTCGGATCTGAAACTCGAACACGAAAATCTCAGGAGTCGGCCGACCGGCACTTGCGAACTGCTTCTGCTTTGGGCACCGCGCGGCAAGAAACACTAAAGAAAATGGCATCGGCTGCTTATTTTATACCCCCTGACGACTTGACGTCAGTGAAGGGGCGACAGCAGCCGATGCAGGACCCAAGACTTTGGAATTCAGGCTGGCTGAGGGCAACCTGCCATCACGATTACCCAAATGTAATGCCTGCAACAGTGAAACACGAAGAACATGTACAGTTGTGTACACTTACCATAAATGTAGATGTTAGAGTGTATTCACTGTTGCAGTCATTACATTTGGGTAATCTGCTGGCAGGTTGCCCTCAGTCAGCCTGAATAACAAAGTCTTGGGTCCTGCGTCGGTTGCCGTCTCCTCTTCCATGACGTCAGGTCGTCATGGGTATAAAACATGCAGCCGATGCCATTTTATTCAGTTTTTCTTGCCCCAGATGTCAGGTGCCCCCCAAAAGGGGAGCAAAAATATATATAAATAAACAGTAAATATATAAATGCACTTTTAGAAACAAACTTTACCTTCAACTAAAAGTAAATACACCACAAAGGCTTTTGAGTATAGTGAAGGAAAGAAAAGGTATAGAATGGGGGATGGCGGGTTAGTAACCCAGACTGCAACAGTGAATACACTCAAACATCTACATTTATGGTAAGTGCACACAACTGTACTATGTTCTTCATGCTTCACTGTTGCAGTCATTAATTTGGGTATGAACAGAGCTCCAAGTAGCAGCTTCTAGAATGTCTTTAGTTGGGACCCCTCTGAGAAAAGCTGCTGAAGTAGAGGCAGCCCTGGTGGAATGTGATCTGATACCCTTGGGCACAGATTTACCATGGTTCAAATAGCAGAAACGAATGCAATGGCTTATCCACTTAGAAATAGTCTGCTTTGATATAGCCTTCCCCTCTGATCCTGCAGCAAATGCTACCAGTAGTTGCTCAGACTTTCTTAGAGATTTGGTCCGGTTTAAGTAGAATCTTAGTTGTCTGTGTATGTCCAATGAATGCAGAATCTGTTCCCCCTTGTCCTGTGGATTTGGGTAAAATGTTGGCAGGTGAATGGTCTGGTTAAGAACCACACTGGATACCACCTTAGGCATAAAAGAAGGACTGGTCCTGAGGGCCACCCTGTCCGGGTAAAATGTAATGAAAGGCTCCACTGCCATGAGAGCCTGTAGTTCTGAAACCCTTCTTGCTGAAGTGACTGCCAAAAGAAAAGCTGTTTTCCAAGACAGAAATTTTATATTTGCAGTAGCTGCTGGTTCAAAAGGAGACAGGGTGAGTTTTTCCAGCACAAAATTGAGGTCCCATGCAGGAGTTGGTGCTCTCTTGGGAGGCCATAAATTTTTGGCCCCTCTAAGATACTGTTTAAGCAGTGGATGAGAAAAGAGGGGAGGATCTGTGTAGTAATGAGCCGTGATGGCAGAGGCATGAATTTTTATTGAAGAAAAAGACAGGCCCTTGTCCAGCATCTCAGTTAAGTATTGTAAAATCTGACGAATATTGGGCTTTGCTGTGTCTATTCCTTGTGCTTGGTTCCAAGCACAGAATCTCTTCCATTTAGCAGCATAAGATTTTCTAGTACTAGGCCTTCTGGCTTCCAAAATGACATCCATCACAGATTTACTGAGAGGTGTGGTTTGAATAATTAGTTGATTAGCCATGCTGCAAGATTCAGAGTTTGGAGCTGAGTGTGCAGAATTTGATAGTTCTGCTGAGACAGTAGATGAGGTATTTCAGGCAAGTACCATGGAGGAAGGTGCGACATATTCCTTAGAAGAGGGTACCAGTGCTGGCGAGGCCAGTCCGGAGCAATTAGGATAATTTTTGTTTTTTCCTGTCTGACTTTTAGTAAGACCTTGGAGAGTAGAGGCAGAGGGGAGAAATGCATAGACTGATAGGTTTTTCCAGCTGAAGGACAGAGCATCCACTTTCCATGCTTTTTTGTGATGAGTTCTTGTGCACAATTTGTCCAACTGATAATTTTGGGGAGAGACAAATAGATCTATGTCTGGGCTCCCCCATTTCTGTGTTAACACGCTGAAGATTTGTGGATACAGTTTCCATTCGTGCGGGTCCATACGATTTCTGCTTAGGTCGTCTGCCGGAGTATTTTGCTTTCCTGGCAGGAAATGAGCTTGAAGATGTATTTGGTAAGTCAAGGCTGTGTTCCACAAGGCCATGGAAAGTCTGCAAAGGGGGTAGGAATGTGTGCCCCCCCCTGCCTGTTTATGTACCACATAACTGTGGTATTTTCCGTCTTTATTTATCAGTAGTTGTCCTGGATGAAGTAAGTCCTTGAATGCTGTCAGAGCATTCTGAACTGTTAGCATTTCTTTCTGGTTGATATGCAGATGCATTTGGTTTGGGCTCCATTTGCCCTGAATGCATCTCCCTGCCAGGTGGGCTCCCCAAGCATAGTCTGATGCGTCTGTAGTTAGGGTTTGGGTGGCAGGGGGTAGAGTGAATGGCAGTCCCTTGTTTTGGTGACATGTCTCTGCCCACCAAAGAAACTCCTGTTGTAGGCAGGGAATGAGAGGAATCATTGTTCCCAGGCTGTGACAATGCTGACTCCATAAACTTTTTAGGTACCATTGAAGTTTCCTCATATGCAGTCTTGCATATGGAATTAGTAGAATACAGGATGCCATGAACCCCAAAGCCTGCAGAATTTGTCTTGCAGATAACTGTGTTTTTGTTGCCATTTGTTCGAAGTATGCTGTCAGTTGCCTTTGTTTGTCTGGCGTGAGGTAAGCCATCTGGGCAGTTGTATTCAAGCTTGCACCCAGGAATGTAATTATTTGTGAGGGTACCAGTTGTGATTTCTTTTCGTTTATGGTGTACCCTAGGCATGCTAGAAGCCTTTTTACAAATGCCAGATTTTGAAGAAGAGTGTCCTTGTCCTCTGCTTGAATGACACAATCGTCCAGATAAGGATAAATTTGAATGTTTCTTTGTCTGCAGAATGCAATTACTGGTGCCAGACACTTTGTAAAGACCCTGGGCGCAGTATATAAGCCAAAGGGCAGTGCAGAGAATTGGTAATGCAAAAAACCTGCTTTGAAGCGGAGGTATCTTCTGCATGATTCCCTTATTGGGATATGCAGGTATGCCTTAAGTCTAGAGTTACTAACCAAGCATTCTTGCCTAGCATAGGCAGCAGCTGCTGTAAAATCAGCATTTTGAAATGTCCAGGAATGTGTTCAAAATCGATAAGTCCTGTATTGGACGCCATGAATTGTCCTTTCTGGGTACCAGGAAAAGTCTTGAATAAAAACCTTGCCCTTTTTCCTTTTCTGGTACCGGTTGAACAGCCCTCATATCCATGAGGGACATGACTTGTTTCTGGGCCTCTGCCCACTGGTTTTGTGGCAGATCCGGCTATCCATTTGGAATTGGCAAAGTATGGAAATGAAATCTTTACCCCTGGGATACTATGTTTAATACCCACTTGTCCTGGGTAATTAACTGCCAATTTTGAGCATGAAGTGCTAGTTTTCCCCCCCAAGGGGGCTGCCAAAAGACAAGTGCTTGGAGATGGTAGAGGAAAGTCACTGAGACTGCTTACTGTAGGGTTGTGCTTTGTTTCCTCCAGATTTGGAGGTGGAGGCACCCCATTGCTTCGACCTGTAAGAACCCTGTGACTAATATCTGGAGCCTTTTGAGCTCCTGGGTTTGCCCTGAGTGGCTCTGTTGGACACAGGAAAGAACCAATTTTTAGTAGGCCAGTGCCTACTGAACCTGAGTGGCTGCACTTGCAAGACAGTTTGCATAGATTTAGCTTTGTCTTCCATTTTCTTCAAAAACCTCTTCTGGCTTATTACCGAACAGAGTATTATGCTACAAAGGGCCATCCAACAATTTAGCTTTAACATGATCAGGCAGATTTTGCTCCTTGAGCCAGGCATGCCTTCTAATCACAGATCCAGTAACGGTGGCCCTACAAAAGGCCTCCAAGGAATCAAAACCACATTGCAAAGTATGCTTTCCAACCTGTTCTGCTGAATGCAATAAATCCTGTAACTCTATTTTCCACACAATCAGAAATCAACATAATTTTCTGTTTCAGTAAGCCCATAACATGTTGTTGATATTTAAGCATATGAAACTGGCAGTTTAAAGCCCTGAATGCCAAGGTTGCAGATCTATAAACCTCCTTACCCCATCTATCCAGCACCCTGGAATCTCTATCAGAATGGGTAGGATTTTTGGCTGTAGAAGCCTTAACACCCTTGGGACCCTGAGAAATAGTCTCAGGATCAGCAGCAGGATTTTTGAATAGAAATTTGTGGGAGTCGGGAACCCTGCAATATCTGTTTGGCTTACTAGGAGCCAGAGGCAGGGAATCAGGAGCCATGCTTGATTCCAAGAACACATCATCAACAATGTCTAATACTGGAGGCACTGCCAAAGGCCTATGCTGAGGAAGAAGGAGGAAATCCCTAAGCCTTGTTTTTGATTCAGAGAAGTCCTGACTCTCCCAGTGAAAATGTCCCCTTAAAGTATGCAAAGTCTCTCCAAAAGAGTAATCCTCAGGAGGAGATGCAGATGGGATGGATTCCTCTGCATCAGAATCCTCATAGGGTGGAATAGAAAATTCCTTATCAGAAGAAATGGAAACGTGATCTGAAGATTCATAAATCAGTGCCTTGGCTAGGCCTCTCAGCAGGGGGGGATTGGGAACCCCTGATCAAGGTAATTAAGTCCTCAGCCATTTTGATAATCAGTTTTTTAGGCATAGGGGCCTGAGCACGTGGCTCATGCATCAGTGTTTTAGACATAGACGTTGTTTTTGAACTTGTTTTGTTGCTGGCGTCGGTTTAATATAAAAATGTTGAGGCTTGAAAACAACCTCAGCGGCTCCGGACCCATCAAAGGGAGAGACATTCGCGGGTTCAATACTCTGAGAATCCCGCACCATACTGGACTCTGAATGAGTCTCAGTAGAGGCCTGCAACTCAAAAGTAGCGGGTATCAGGGGCTGCAAAAGCGCCTCAGTGAGTACGGGCGACTGGCTTTGGAGAAGCGTCTTCGTCGGTTTTGGACCTCGACGGTCTGTCTCTGTCTTTTTCCTTGAGTTTTTTGTGAACTCCGGTAGTCGGATTGCTAACCGACGACATTTCAGGATAGTTTAATCTTGATCCAAAATATTTAGAAGCAAAAATATACCGACGCTTAATAGTGCATTGGTTAAATCTAGCACAAAACCGACAGCAAGGCACATTGTGATCAGGGCCTAGGCAAGGCCTACATACAAATGAAAATCCTTATGAGGTATTTGCTTCCCACAAGTAATGCAATTATTAACTTTTACGGACATCGGTAAGGAGCAAGAAAAATTTCCCCAACAGGGTACTTGCTTTAGTTTGAAGACTTCGGTTCTGAAACTCAAATACAAAAATTTCAGGAGTCGGCAGACCGGCACCTGCAAACCGCTTCTGCTTCGGGCACCGCGCGGCAAGAAAGACTGAATAAAATGGCGTTGTCTGCATGTTTTATACCCCTAACGACCTGACATCATGGAAGAGGAGACAGCAACTGACGCAGGACCCAAGACTTTGTTATTCAGGCCGACTGAGGGCAACCTGCCAGCAGATTACCCAAATGCAATGACTGCAACAGTGAAACACGAAGAACATCCTGATGTTGGGCCTCTGCCCATTAACTTGGGGGTAGGTCTGGCCAACCATTTGGGGTTGGTAATGTGTGGAAGTGGAATCTGTATCCTTGGGAAACTATGTTCAAAACCCATTTGTCCTGGGTAATAAGTTCCCAGTTTTTTGCATGCAGGGCGAGCTTTCCTCCTAAGGGAGCAGGTAGTTGAGCAGGGCTTGAAAGGGTTAAGATTAAGTCATTGTGACATTTTACCATAGGGGGGGTGGCTTACTACTGCCTGCTTTGGAAGTAGGAGCCCCCCACTGCTTAGGTCTGTGCATAGCCTGAGACTGTAGCCTAGGTGGTCTGCTGTTCCTGGGTTTGGACTGAGAAGGCCTGGAAAGGACCAGTTCTTTGAAGGCAAATGCTTACTGAATCTGGGAGGCTGTACTTGTAGGAAATCTTTAACAGTTTGCATAGATTTAGCTTCTTCCTCCATCCTTTTGAGGACTTCCTCTGCTTTGTTGCCAAAAAGGCAGTCTTGGTTTAAGGGAGCATCCAGTAATTTAGCTTTAATATGATCTGGCAAGTTTTGTTCCTTAAGCCAAGCATGCCTTCTAAGTACAGACCCAGTGACAGCAGCCCTGCAAGATGCTTCTAAAGCGTCAAAACCACAGTGCAAAGTATGTTTATCAACTTGTTCTGCAGAATGCATTAAATCTTGCAATTCTTTGTGTTCAGCACAGTCAGGAATCAACATAATTTTTCTGTTTAAGTAGTCCCCATAACATGCTGCTGATACTTTAACATATGAAACTGGCAATTTAAAGCCCTAATGGCCAAAGTAGCAGAATTGTATACCTTCTTACCCCATCTGTCTAAGGCTCTAGAATCTCTATCAGAAGGCGTAGGAATTTTGGCAGCAGTGGCCTTAATGCCTTTTGGTCCTTGGGAAATGGTCTCTGGATCCGCAGAAGGATTCTTGAAGAGGAACTTGTGAGAGTCAGGTACTCTGTAGTACTATTCAGGGTTTCTGGGAGCTGGAGGTAAAGTGTCTGGGGTAAGGCTAGATTCGAAGAAAGCATCATCTACAATGTCCAGAACAGGAGGGATAGTTAAAGGCCTGTGTTGAGGCAGGAATAAAGTACAGTTTTGTACCTACCATAAATGTAGATGTTAGACTGTTCACACTGCTGCAGTCATTACACTTGGGTTATCCTGCCGTCAGGCGGTCCCGCAGTCGGGGTTATCCTGCAGTCAGGTGGTCCCGCAGTCGGCCAGAGTTCCAAAGTCTTGGTCCGGCGTCGGTTGCTGTAGCTTCTTCCCTGACGTCAGTGCGCCAGGGATATATAAGATGCATCCGATGCCATTTTCTTCAGTTTTTCTTGCCCCAGATGTCAGGTGCCCCCAAGTAGGTAGGCAATACATATTGCTAATAAAAAATATACATATAAAAATAACAACAATACCTTCATTTACAAGCAAATACACCACAAAGGTTGTATAGGATACAAAGGTACAGATAAGTCCAGCTAGTTCAGAGGAGATGGAGGGAGGGTAACCTGGACTGCAGCAGTGTGAACACTCGAACATCTACATTTATGGTAGGTACAAAACTGTACTATGTTCATCGTGTTACACTGCTGCAGTCATTACACTTGGGTAGAATCCCAAAGCTAAGGTTGGGTGGCTGGTCTACAAAGAGTTAGGATTGGCTATGAGGCCCTGCAGAACTGCAATGGCAAATACTGCTCTGGATTTAGAGCAAAGAGGCAGGTGGTAATGCTTGGTAAAGGTGTGCACTGAACTCAAAGTTGCAGCCTCCAAATTTTCCTTGGTAGGTACTCCTCTGAGAAAGGTTGTTGAAGTGGCTGTGGCCCTGGTGGAATGCGGCCTAATGTTATTTGGGACTGATTTTTCCATGCTGTGTGTAGCAGTAACATATACAGTGTCCTATCCATTTGGATATAGTCTGCTTTGCGATAGCCTTGCCCTGTGATCCTGCAGCATATGCTACAAACAGTTGCTCAGTTTTCCTGAAAGCTTTTGTTTTGTCCAAGTAGAAGCGTAGCTGCCTGTGTATGTCCAAAGAATGCAGAAGTTTCTCCCCTTTATTCCGGGGGTTTGGATAAAAAGGTGGCAAATGGATGGTTTGGTTAAGAGCCACACTAGATACCACCTTTGACATAAAGGTAGGGTTTGTCCTTAATGAAACCCTGTCCTGATGAAAAATTATAAAAGGTTCCACTACCATTAAACACCTGTAGCTCATGAGACTCTTCGTGCTGAAGTTACTGCTAGGAGCAGTGCTGTTTTCCATGATAAAAATTTTAGATCGGCTGTATTGGCTGGCTCAAAAGGTGGCAGGGTTAGTTTTTCCAAAACAAAATTGAGGTCCCAAGTTGGTGTTGGTGCTCTCCGGGGCAGTCTTATGTTTTTAGCCCCTCTGAGGTACTGTTTTAGCAAGGGATGAGAGAATAAAGGAGGATCCGTGTTGTAATGTGCTGAAATGGCAGAGGCGTGGATCTTAATTGATGAGAAGGATACGCCTCTGTCCAACATCTCAGTTAAGTATTGTAAAATCTGAGGAATGTTTGGAACAAGAGGGTCAAGGTTTTGAGCCTGTTTCCAGGCGCAGAATCTCTTCCATTTTTCTGAGTAAGCTTTCCTGGTGCTAGGCCTCCTGGCCTCCAAAATGACATTCATGACAGCTTTAGAGAGAGGTGTTTGTCTGACTAATGAATCTGTCATGCAGCCAGGTTTAGGGTTTTGAGCTGACCGTGCAGGATCTGATTGTTTTGTTGAGTCAGAAGGTGTGGAATTTGAGGCGAAATCCATGGTGGGCCTTGAGCTAAGTTCCTTCAGATAGGGTACCAGTGCTGGTGTGGCCAGTCTGGGGCAATCAGGATCATTTGTGTTTTTTCTTGTCTGGCTTTTAGGAGTACCTTTGAAAGGAGAGGCAGTGGCGGGAAGGCATAAACTTTTAGGTTTTTCCAGCTGATCAATAGAGCATCCACTTTCCATGCTTGCTTGTGATAAGTCCTTCTGCAGAATTTTTGTAGTTGGCAATTCAGTGGGGAGGCAAAAAGATGTATGTCTGGGCATCCCCATTTTTGCATTACCATGCTGAAGATTTGTGGATTCAATTTCCTTTCGTGAGGGTCCATGATATTTCTGCTTAGATCGTCTGCCAGAGTATTTTTTTTTCCTGGCAAGAATTGTGCTTGCAGGTGAACTTGATACGTTAGAGCTGTGTTCCACAAGGTCATGGCTTGCCTGCATAGGGGATAAGAATGAGTGCCCCCTTGCTTGTTTATGTACCACATTACTGTGGTGGTGTCTGTCTTTAATAATAATTGCCCTGGATGCAGAACGTCCTTGAAAGCTGTTAGGGCATTTTGAACAGCCAACATATCTTTTTGATTGATGTGAAGATGCATCTGGTCTGTGGTCCACTTGTCCTGAATGCATTTTCCTGCCATGTGTGCTCCCCAGGCGCAATCCGACGCATCTGTTGTTAGAGTCTGCCTGGCTGTGGGTAGGGTAAAAGGGTGACCCTTGTTTAGGTGACATGCCTGTGCCCACCATCGAAACTCCTGTTGTAGGCAGGGAATCATTGGTATTACTGCTTCTAAACTGTGAGAATGTTGAGTCCAAACACTTTTTAGGTACCATTGTAATTTCCTCATATGCAGTCTGGCTTATGGTATTAGTAGTATGCAGGATGCCATGAATCCCAGGGCCTGCAGAATTTTTCTTGCAGGGAGTTGGGACTTTTTTGCCAGTAGTTGAAAATAATGAGTTAGTTGAACTTGTTTGTCTGGCATGAGGTAAGCCATCTGGGCCATTGTATTTAAGCTGGCATCCAAGAATATAATCTGTTGCGAGGGCACTATTTTTTGACTTCTTTTCGTTTACTGTGTACCCTAGAGAAATTAACAACCTTTTTACAAATGCCAGATGCTGCAGAAGAATGTCCTTTGTCTCTGCTTGAATGAGGCAGTCGTCTAGGTATGGATATATTTGAATTCCTTTTTTGTCTGCAAAATGCAATTACTGGTGCCAGGCACTTTGTGAAGACCCTGGGCGCAGTAGATAAGCCAAAGGGCAGTGCAGAGAATTGGTACTGCATTGTACCAGCTTTGAATCTGCGGTATCTTCTGCAATTTTGTCTGATAGGGACATGCAGGTATGCCTCTTTGAGGTCCAGAGTAACAAGCCAAGCCTTCTTGCCCAGCATGGGTAGAAGCTGCTGTAATGTCAACATTTTGAATTTCGGAATATCCAGGTAAGTATTTAGAATTGAAAGGTCTAGTAAGGGTCTCCAGGCCTTGTCCTTTCTGGGGACCAGGAAGAGTCTTGAGTAAAATACTTGTCCTTGTTCCTGTTGTGGTACTTTTTGAATAGCTCTCATGTCCATGAGGGCTGATATTTGTTTTTGTGCCTCTGCCCATTGATTTTGTGGCAGGTCTGGCATTCCTTTTAGCCTTGGTAAAGTATGAAAGTGGAACCTGTAACCTTGAGACACAATATTCAGAACCCATTTGTCTTGGGTGATTGTTTGCCAGTTTTGAGAAAAAACTGCTAGTTTTCCCCCTAAGGGGGCTTCCAAAAGGGAAGTGCTTGGCGTTTCCTATAAGGTTCAGACTTGTCCTCACCTCCTTTTGGGGTTGAGGTGCCCCACTGCTGTTGTCTGTTTGGGCCTTGGGGTTGAGATCTGCCTCTTGGGCGTCTGTATCTGCCTCTCCGTGGCCTGTCTGACACTGGAAAGGACCAATTCTTTGTTGGTCAATTTCTGCTAAATCGAGGTGGCTGTACCCGTAAGAAATCCTTCACTGTTTGCATAGATTTGGCTTTATCCTCCATTTTCTTTAACGCCTCTTCTGCCTTAACACCAAACAAGGTATCATGCTGTAAAGAAGCATCCAATAATTTTGCCTTAACATGATCAGGTAAACTCTGTTTTTTTAACCAAGCAGGTCTTCGAATCACAGAACCTGTAACTGCGGCCCTACAAGAGGCCTCTAAAGAATCAAAACCACATTGCAGAGTATGTTTCCCACCTGTTCAACTGCATGCAATAAATCCTGCATTTCTTTACAATCAGGAGCTTCTGAGCTTGCAAGCATTTTCTGTTTTAACTGAGCCATTAAATATTGTTGGTACTTAAGCATGTGAAACTGGCAATTTAAAGCTCTTACTGCTAAAGTTGCAGAAGTGTATACTTTCTTCTCCCATCTATCCAAAGCTCTGGAATTTCTGTCAGAGGGCACTGGATTTTTTGCAATGGAAGCCTTAACCCCTTTTGGACCCTGGGAAATAGTTTCTGGATCCGCTGAAGGGTTTTTATAAAGAAACTTGTGAGAGCCTGGGACTCTATAATATCTATCTGGCTTGGCTGGTGCAGGGGGGAAAAGAGTCAGGAGATAAGCTGGATTCAGAGAACACATCATCCACAATATCAAGCACAGGCGGAATAACCAAGGGCCTGTGCTGAGGCAATAAAAGGAAATCCCTGAGTCTTTTCTTGGATTCTGAGTAATCCTGACTTTCCTAGTGGAAATGCTCCCTCATGGTATGTAAAGTTTTCCCAAAAGAGTAATCCTCAGGAGGAGAGGCTGAAGGGATAGATTCTTCAGCATCAGAGTCCTCATAGGGGGGTAGAGAGTATCCCTGGTCTGAAGAGGAATCAGATGAAATGGAAACCTGATTAGAGGAATCGTAGTCTGTATCCTGCCTAGGCCTTTTCTCAGGAGGGGCATGGGAACCCCTGATTAGAGTAATGAGGTCTTTGGCCATTTTGAGCATCTGTTTTTTTAGGCATGGAGGAATGTCCAGGAGAATGCTGCACTCGTTTCTTTGTCTTTAATGGTACTTTTGTCTTGGCTGTTGTTTTAATGGTAAGTCGTGAAGGTCTGAAAACACCCTCAGAAGCCGATGCCTGCCCAGCGGCTCCGGACCCATCTGAGGGATTAGTTTCCATAGGGCCAATACCTTGAGTTTCCACAGGCCTAGTTGTCTCCACGTGGGAGTCTGAGGCGGCCTGTGGCTCTGAGGTAGCGGGTGTCAGGAGTTGCGAAAGTACCTCACTGAGAACCGACGACTGGCCTAGAAGAGGTTTCGTCGTCGGTTTTGGACCTCGGATGGCTGTATTTATCCTTGTCCTTGCGTTTTTTCGGTATTGCGGTCGTCGGTTGATCTGACGGCATAGTATAATTGAACCTTCGGCCAAAGTAGTGCAAAGCAAAATCAAAACGTCTTTTTATAGTGCGTTTGTTAAATCTAGCACAAAACCGACTAGTGACGTCATGATCAGGGCCTAGGCATGGAATACAGTAAGAGTGGAAGTCCTTATGAGGTATTTGCTTCCCACAAGAAATACAATTATTAACTTTTTCTGACATCGGTCTAAGGCAAGAAAAAAAAAGTTTCCCCAAAGGGGTACTTAGCTTTACTGAAGACTTCAGACCTGAAATTCGACTTCAAAAATCTCAGGAGTCGGCCGACCGGCACTTGCGAACTGCTTCTGCTTCGGGCACTGAGTGGCAAGAAAGACTGAAGAAAATGGCATTGGATGCATCTTACATACCCTTGGCGCACTGACGTCAGGAAAGAAGCGACAGCAACCGACGCCGGACCAAGACTTTGGAACTCTGGCCGACTGCGGGACTGCCTGACGGCAGGATAACCCCGACTGCGGGACCGCCTGACGGCAGGATAACCCAAGTGTAATGACTGCAGCAGTGTAACACGAACATCTCCCTAGGTCTCTTTTTGGACTCAGAGTAATCCTGGCTTTCCTAGTGGAAATGCTCCCTAAGAGTATGCAAGATTTCACTGAAAGAAAAATCTTCTGGAGGGAAGGTAGAGGGAATGGAATCCTCTGCATCAGAATCTTCATAAGTAGATAAGGGAAAATCCTGGCAATCAGAAGGAGCAAAAATATCAGATTCCTGATCAGAAGAATCAGAAAGAAATTTAGTTCTAGGTCCCTTAGAGAGGGAAGGCTGGCTTCCCCTAATTAAGGTAATAAGGTCCTTCAGCCATTCTAAGCATTTGTTTTTGCGGCATATGGGCCTGAGTATGCAGTTTGGCGGTAAGTTTTCTAGGCGTAGTGCAAGTTTTTGGCCTGAGGGATTCGGAACTTCTGGGTGGAAACTATGATGTTGGTTTAATATGAATGTCTGTAGGCCTGAATACACCCTCAGAAGCCAGTGCCTGCACAGCGGCTCTGGACCCATCCAAGATAGAGACATCCGCAGGTTCCATAGTCAAAGAAGCATCTCACGGCATACCGGACTACAAACAGGTCTCAGTAGAGGCCTGCGAATCTAAAGTAGCGGGTATCAGGGGCTGCGAAAGTGCCTCACTAAGTACCGGCAGACTGGCGACTAGCTTAACGGAAGCGTCGTCGGCAGTTATGGGCCTATGCGGTCTGTCTCTGTCTTTATCCTTACATTTTTTCGGAAGATCAGTAGAGTCTGATGGCTTAACAAAGCCATTCTGGAGTACTGAGATAGAGTACGAAAGTATTTGGCTGCAAACATAGTCAGACGATGAATAGTTTGGGCATTGAACAAGGCACAAAACTGACAGCGAGGGACGTCGTGGTCTGGGCCTAAACAGGGGCTGCAGTAAAAATGAAAATCTCTATGAGGTATTTGCTTTCCACAGGCAAGACAATTGTTAACTTTTACAGATATTGGCTGGAACAAGAAAAAGGATCCCCAATGGGGTACTTATCTTTTTTGAAGACTTCAGGTCTGAAACTTGAAAATGAAAATTTCAGGAGATGGCTGACCGGCACTTGCAAACTTCTTCTGCTTCGGGCACCGCACAGCAAGAAAGACTGATGTAATGGCGTCAGTTGCATGCTTTATACCCCTGATGACCTGACGTTATGGAAGAAGAGTCAGCCTCAGACACAGAAATCCAAAGACACTGGTATTCAGGCCGGCTGAGGGCTACTTGCAGGCAGATAACCCAAATGTGATGACTGCAACAGTGAAACACGAAGAACATCTGTACAATCATAGGATCATAGGAGGTTACTACGCTAATTACCCTAGGGGCCCTTACAAGCCTAGCCAAGTTTTACCCTTATTCCGATGATCAGCAACTATTACCTCTGTCCAAGAGGGGCATAAGTGGAACCACTGGGGTGAATTTATGGTTGCCCATCCAGACTGCATTTGAAGATGGCCAGTGAGGTGCTCTGCTTCACATGAAGCGGGAGTCTGTTCCAAAGGTGTGGCAACCTCTGGAGACAAATCTGTCCCTCCAGCAGATTTTATTAATGTTACATACCAGGTTAAGGCCACTACAGTGAGTAACCCGTGTACCATTTGACTTGCAGATGTGCAGCATATTTGATAAAGCAGGGTCAAAGATTACCTTACATGCAAGGCAGAGATCGCCTCCGAGTAGTCTGTATGAATCAGAATAATGTGACACTAACTTCAGATGATCCTCACAGGACAGATGCTGAAGACCTTGAATTAGTCCTATGATGAACCTTTGTGGTCTCTCCAACTGCTGCAGGTGCTTGGAAAAGCACGTACCAAAAGGGGCATTTGTACTGAATTATTGACCTGATGAGGGAAGAGTACAGGGAGGTTATAACTTCTTTTTTTTCTGGAGGCAATACCCTTACTTGTGAGATGAGCAATACAGAATGGCCTTCTTACCACTGTGGAGACATGGTGATCAAAGGTAAGACTGCTGTCAACCTCTATGCCCAGGTCTCTCACCAAGTGCATACTTAGGGTGTTATTGAGGTGGTAGTTAGCAGGAAAGTACAGTTGTGTACACTTAGCATAAATGTAGATGTTAGTGTATTCACTGTTGCAGTCCTTACAAAATGGGTTATTCGGCTCCCGGTAGCCCACAGTTGGACAGAATACCAAAGTCCTTGGTATATGATGCCGGCTGCCATCAGTTTAGGCCTGACGTCAAGTACAAAAGAAGGCAGCCGATGTCATTTCCTCAGTTTTTCTTGCCTTAACTGTCAGGAGTCCCCCAAAAAAGGTTAGACCAGGAAAAGAAAACCCAGTCTGTGCCCCAGGAAAGAAGGGGGGGGGGGGGATCAGGACTGCAACAGTGAATACACTCGAACATCTACATTTATGGTAAGTCTACACAACTGCACTATGTTCATCGTGTTTCACTGTTGCAGTCCTTACAAAATGGGTAGATTACCAAAGAAAAAAAACAAAAGGGAAGAGGAACAACCACTGTTTAGGGTTGGTAAGGATGCCCTGCAACACTGCAGTGGCAAATCCAGCCCTGGACTTAGAAAATAAGGCCCAAACAAGTAATACAATAGGAGTGAAAATCACGGTGCAGAATCTGTTTTCCACAGGCAAGGCAGTTATTAACTTTCTCTGACATTCGTTAAAGCATGAAAAGATAAGCAGTCTGAATACAAAAAGAAGGTACTTGGCCAACCGGCACTCGTGCAAAATGCTTCTACTTCGGGCTCCACGGCAAGAAAGACTGAGGAAATGGCATCGGCTGCCTTGTTTTGTACCTGACGGCAGGCCTAAACCGAAGGCAGCTGACGTCATATACCAAGGACTTTGGTATTCTGGACGACTGTGGGCTACTGGGAGCCGGATAACCCATTTTGTAATGACTGCAACAGTGAAACACGATGAACATAATCACTCTTACCAAAAAAGACGATAAACTCAATGCAAAAAAATGTATTAAGGCCACAACTTTGGCACCAGTCATTTGTTTCTGAGCCCATGTACGACACAGCCTGGGATGTTATCAGGTCCCACGGATGCTGTGCTTTTGACCTTAGAGTGGGCATTCACGACCTGCTCTTTACAGATACAGGGTAGAGGACAGATGGTATGGAGGTCTTGCGGGTAAGTGTGGAGAAAGGGGAGTGAAGTTTTCACAGTACCTGTCAGCGAACAAGTTGGCCATGTCTATGTAGTATCATTAACTACAAGTTCAGCACAAATCTGAGCTTTTCCTTTTAGGTTATGGATGTAACTAAAAAACGCCTTATCGTTGTCCTTCGTTGAGGAAGCCAATTTGGATTCAAAGTTAGCTTTGGAGGATTTCACAAGGAGTCTTCTTTGCTCATTTAAGCTGAAGAGGGAGTGTTTCCAGATTGGGGCTCGCTCCCTCTTACTCTTAGCAATTTTTTCCTGTTATTGTAAAGTCTGTTAATGGCAGCTGTCCACCAGACAGGTCTGCTCTTCCTTGAGGAGCTTGTTTTGGTCCTTTCAGGTACTGCCGAGTCAATGCAGTTGTTCAAGTGTCTGTATAAAGCATTTGTGTAGAACTCGGCATAGTTGCCAGCTCCATCTGAGGGAGGAGGTCCAGTGTAGATATTCATACCATCCCATAAGAGATTATAATCTGCTTTGGAGAAGTTTTTAGATTAGTTTGTGCTATGGGGGGGGGGGGGGGTCAGGTGTGATAGTATATTCGAATGAGACTGATGTATGGTCAGATTTCAATAGGGAAGACCTCATAATGGGGGTGATACAGTGGCCCCACATATTGGTAAGCACCAGATCCAGGATGTTGGCAGCCCTTGTGGGGGTGTCAACTAGCTAGTCCAGGGCATTGAAGTTAATGAAGTCAAGGAACCATTGGGAAAGTGAGTTTCCACATGAGTAATTTCCCCAGTCAATGGAGGGGTAGTTAAAGTCACCCAAAACCATGGTGTTCAGATGTATCTTGATATAGACTCAAGTAGATCCAAACAGGAAGAGTGTGTGTCCTGGCTCATGGAGGGGGTCCTGCAGCTGACAATGACTTGAATAGGTGTCCTACCAAAGGTTAACTGCATGTGAAGTACCTTCAGGGAATCGTGCTGTCTAACCAATTTGGAAGTGTTAATTATTCTTTAATGAATATTGATACATCACCTCCTTCAGTTTTCATGCCTTCAGTTTGTGGTTTGAACGTGTGGAAGGAGATGTAGCCTGATATGGCTGGGGTGCTCTCCACAGCCTTGAACCAGGTCTCCATGACTGCACAAATGTCTATGTCTTCCAAGGTGAGGACTGCTTCCAGTGAATGCAGTTTTGTGTCAAGACTCCTAGTGTTTAGCAGCAAAACCTTGAGGTTGTTCTTACATGGAGCTCTTCCGTCGGGAATTTTGTCCTTCAGACACTGCCTAAAAAGCCACTATGGGGGTGACAAGAGCCTTGGCCAGTAGCTGAAAACCCAGAGGTGAGAGATGAAGACCGTCTCTGGCAAAGCATCGAGGTCTGTCGCTCATGTCATCCCAGGCTGAGATACACTATATCCCATTGGAATGACACCAGAAACTAAGCCAATTATTGAAGTCAATCATTTTCTGTTTGTACTGAGTTATCAACCTAGGTGAAGGCAAAATGCTGCTTAAGGCTAAGGACATACCAGTCTGAGATACATAGTCTGACAGCTCAATCATGTCTCTTCATATAGTCCAGAAAGGTATGCTTCAAGTCATTCACACCAACATGGACTAAGACAAGAGTCATAACAGTACCTGTTGTTGAGAGACTTGAGTTCATGTGTGATATGGTGGACCCTAACCCTGACATACAGCTGACTGTAACCTTCTCCTTATCCAGCCTGTGCGTCTCACGATGGAATCAACTATGACTAACCTGTTTGGTTTTATGTTTTGTCTTAAGGGCTTGACAGGTGAGACACTAATAAGTGAGCTATTATGTGTATTGTGTTCTGCAGAGGAAGTAGTGTGTAGTGTGCTTGTGTTTGGGAGGTCAATGGCATTTAGGTATGTTTCTAATGAGGAACTCCGCATATGTAGGTATGTGGAATGTGGGTTTGGATGGAGTAGGAGGTGAGGTGTGGATGCAGACGACCCACTCATTGTCATATCTACTGACGGGTGTGTGAGAGCATGGATTCAAGGTTCTTAATATAGCTGCATCTCTCACATGTTGACTTTGTATGGTCTAGGAGCAGAGGGTTACCAGTGAACATGAGGCAGTTACTACACTGTCTCAGGATGCCTTGTCGACCAAGCCAGCTAGCTGGAGAAACTGTGGGAAATTGTGCATCCATAGTGTCAGGTAAATTCATATGGTCAGGAAGAGAGGTCGCACTTAGGAATGGCTAATGGGTGAGAGGTGTGTTGGAACCTCTAAGGTTCATACGTAGTTACTAGGCTATCTGCCAGAGGGCATTTATAAGCCTAGCCAGAGTGTGTCGGCTTTCGCCACCCATTGATTAATTAACTGATCCTCTGTCAAGCAGAGCCAATATAGTGATCCCAGGGGTGTAATTTTCTGTTACCTATCCACCAGTCAAGGTTTCTCTTGAAGGGTGTTAGTGAGGGGCTCTGCCTAATGTAGTCTGGAATTTTGTTTCAAAGCATGGGAGTCTCTGTGACAGGAATCTATCCCTCCAGCATGTTCTATTTATTGTTGTGGCGAGGTTTAGCTCACTAGAGCGCGTGGCTCGCAGTGACTTGGATTTCTTTAGGTGGAGCATGTCTATCAATTCTGAGTTGGACATGGCTTTGTAAGTCAGGCAGAGATCACCTCTGAGTAAGTGATATGCCAAGGAGTACAGCCGGAGTTTTTTCAGTCGGGCTACTTAGAACATATGTTTGAGGCCAGTAATCCTCTTGGTGAGATACTTTTGTGGTCTCTCCAGCTATTGGAAGTTTCTTGTGAGGTACATCCCAAATGGGACATTGTACTTTATGATGGGTCTGATGAGTGACGAGTAGAGGGGCACTATAACCTCTATTTCTATATGCGAACCCTTTAGTAATTAGATGAGCCACATAGAAGGATTTCCTAACTACATTGGCAATATGATTATCAAAGGAGAGATTACCATCTACTTGGGTCCCCAGATCTCTTATTACCTCTTCTGTATTAAGGGGCTGCCACCTATGTGGTAATTCGTGGGATTTGTTTTTCCCAAATGGGATGACTATGCATTTTTTGGCATTTAGCTTGAGGCCATGACTTTGACACCAGGTGTCCGTCTCAGTAAGGCCCTTTTAGAGGATGTCAGTGTCAGCCAGAGAGTCAATTATGGCTCCCAGTTTGCAGTCATCGGCGAACTTGGTTAGCCATAGTCCTCCTGTGTTTGCCTGTACTTCTGAGAAGTCTATGCCAAACAGTAGGGATCCCAGGACCGATCCTTGCGGGACCCCACTTGTGACTGGTTTAGAGTCGGACCTGGAGTCCACTATTCTTCTAGTGTGAGTTCTGCCTGTAAGCCATTTGGCAACCCATCTCATGACGTAGGGGTTTATGTTCAGGCTGGTGAGTTTTTCTGTAATACCCAAGTGGGGAATGGTGCCGAAAGCCTTGGCGAGGTCAAGGTAGGCTGTGTGAACAACCTTTCCCTCGTCTATGGCCTTGGTGACTGTCTTGAAGAAGTCAACCAGGTTTAGTAGGCATGATCTGCCCTTAAAGCCGAACTGGGTCGGGTCAAGTGTTTGGAGGTTCCCAATGTCTTTAAGGAGTTCCATGATGATGCACTCCATAGCCTTGCAGACCAGGCTAGTCAGGCTTATGGGGCGATAGTTACCAGGGTAAGTTGTGGCCCCTCCTTTGTGGAGTGGAATAAATGTTGCTGTGCACCATTCTATGGGCACGTAGCCTATGGAGAGGCTGAGGTTGAACAGCGGTGTTTAGGTGGGAGGTTAGTTCGTTCTGTAGTTCGTGCAAGACGCATCCTGTGACCCATCTGGCCCCAATGACACTGTTTTTGGCTTTTGAAAGGGCAATTTTCACTTGTGAGTCTGTGATTTCTGGGACACTACACTTTTCCGGTATTATATAGTAAAAACAGAATCCTCTGAGGGTAAGGTACCTGCTGGACCAACCAAAAACAAATGTGAAACAAAGGTGCAGGTACTCCACAACGATCTAAGCCAACCAGTCTGTTTAAAAATGAATCCTTTATTGAAAACAGTAAGCGCTTTCGCGTCTACATAGGACGCTTCATCAGACTTCAATGAAAACTTAAGAAAACAGTCTCATTAAAATACTCAAAAACATGATCACATGGACCAATGACTAGAGACTCACAATCATAAATATGAATCACATGTGAAATATATATAAAAATTTAAGCTATTAAAAATATATATAAAGATATATATAAATATATTATGTTGATGAAGAATATTATAAAAAATATTATAAAAAACATGTAACAAATCAATTATGTTTGAGTGCACGGTCTCTAAGGAAAGGTTTTAAAGTAACTCTTTCATTAAGGCCGTGTCCAACATCTGCCTGCAGTCTGATGATCCATTTACTCTCTTCCTTCTCTGTAAAATTGCTGATGTTCACTAATCTCATGGATGTATGTTTCAATTCTAATGCTAAAAACTCAAAAATTGTGTCTAGTACCTTTCGACAGAACATGTCTCGCTAGGGCATTAGTCTCATTCTCTTTATTAATAGCATATAAATGCTCCCTAATCCTTTCACGAAGAGTCCTGTTTGTCTTCCCTACATAAAACATTCTACATATACGGCATACAGCAAGGTATACCAAGTTGCGTGTCCTGCAATCTGCATAATGGTTACATTCGTAAATCTTCTTAGTGTCTGGATGTTCAAAACTGGCCTTGCTTGACACAAAAGAACAATGGTTGCAGTTACGGCATGGAAAAGTACCTCTCCTAACTGACGTGGGTCCACTGCCCATATGTCTCTCATAGCACAACATATCCTTCAAACTTGCCAGATAGTGGGTATAGATAGGGCAGTGGGTAGTAGGCAGCAGTGAGTTGGTAAGTAACATGTGATAATGCATAGCGCATCTGTGGGAGTTTTAAAGAAGTTGGATAGTCGGTAGGGGAAAGGAGTTAGAATGTGTCAGCCAACTGCTAGGCAGTTACAAGTAACATGTGATAATATATAGTGCATCTGTGGGAGTTTTAAAGAAGAGGTTGGATAGCGGGTAGGGGCAAGGAGTTAGAATATGTCAGCCAGGTGCTAGGTAGTTGCATGTCCAGGAGTTGTTTAGGTGGGAAATAAGCTATTTTTTGAAGACGGTTTTGTTAGCATAACACCCTTGATGCATGGGGACACAACTGTGTTGGATTGCATGGCTAGGCTTATAAAGGCCCTGGTGGTCATTAGCCTAGTATATAACTATGAATTATGAAACAGTCATCCAGATGTGGAAAATGGTAATGCTTTGCTTTGAAAGGAATGCAAAAGTTTAAGTACACTGGGGGGCTGCAAGTACCCCAAAAGGCAGAGCTGAAAACTAAAAATAGTGTTCTCCTATCTGAAACCTGATATTTCTAGTCAAACGGTCTCAATGAAATGCGTACATAAGCATTTCCATGTCCCTGGTCGCCATGCAACAGTTCTGCTCAATAAAAGAAAGAACAGTCTTCAGTTAACACCCTAAGAGATTTTGTATCATTAAAGAGCTTTCTGATGTATATACCAAACACTGGTTTTGAGAAGCTGTCTTATTTAGCAACCAGAAACAATCTGGAATAAAAGCGTTGACATCAATGATGTAAAGATAGCATCTTTATTGCTTTCTCCAATAAAAGTTGATCCACTATTTGGAAAATTTTGTAAAACTTGTACTTGACTTGGAAGTGTTTATGCAGCAAGCAGTACTCGGACATTTCTTCTGCATACCTTGCTGACTTGTCTAAAGTACTTCTTACCTGTGTGTCACAATTTCTTGCCAAACAGAAAGATATCTTTGAAATTAGCTTCCAAGGGTACTGGGATAAGGGAAGGGGTAAGCAGAGGGAGGCAATTTTGGAGATTTTGGTTAAGCTTTCTGCTTGCTGTTAATCAATTTCATTTTATTGGTTAAAGAAGTTATGGTTTTACCTTTCTTTTCAAATGCACATCATCATCATCTGTTGGTTGACCAAGTAATATTTTTCTATCATAGGAACATTCAACAATCTCCCTCATCCAGTTACATTTATTGGATTTGGTCTGGAACTATAAATCTCTTGATGTGGCAGCCCCCAACACTGCATCAACAGTGCCATGACATTTCAGTGCATCAGCTCCCATAAACAGTTGCAACTGATTTTTCTACTCTACTGTCATTATTATTACTAGGACTAGACAACCTTTTTCTTCACCCAGTGTAAAACAGCACTTTAAAATAAAATTTTCATAAGCCATTGTGTGTTAACTGCTGAAACTGCAATTTACAAGATACACAAACCTTTGCACATCTTCATTTTTTTCGGATGCAGCTAAATAAACAGATGCATGGTCATGCTTAAGAGTACTACATAAATCTTTTAAATCTAAGGGAGTTTTATACAGCCTGTTAGTTTTCACAAGGGCGGCAACAGATGTAACAGGAGTCGTACTAGCTTTTGAAAACATTCTTTAAAACATACTCTACTGAACACACTAGCAATTCTGCTTCAGGAAGCCTCATCATTTCTCTGCACCCTTCTCATGTGAAGAGGGGTTCCCAGCAAGGAAATTAAAAGACTCTGACCATAAAATCTAAAGTATCCAGAAAGGAAATGCCTTTCTGTAAAGACTTTTACAGGAGCTTGAGCACCATCTGCTTTACTCATAGTAATAGGCTAACAAGTAGTTGCTTACTTTTCCAGTCAAGATTCAAGCACAAAATATGCAACACCATCAAATATTTTTTAGGTGGACAAGCTCCCGTGTACCTCCAAATGTGCACAATCTGGCCTCCACACCCCCAATATTTACATAAACTATTTCTGAGATAGTAGTAGTAAAGTGGAGAAAATATACAGGGACACTGCGGATGTGCACTGGAGTTCGCTCAACCTCAAGTACAGAAGTGGACATTCAGACACCAGCAGTCAGCCCACCAAGTGACCGACTGAAAGAACAGCCCTGGGATGACAGAGGAAGATTTCTCCCTATCAAAGTACTAGTAAGGAGGAAAATGAACAAGTCTTCGATAAAAAAAACTCCTCCTCCTCATCGCCAGATGAAACAGGAGAATGTGCTCATTTTACTTCATTTCCCCCTCTTGAATCTTCACAGCTATTCACAAAGACAAGTCTTAGTGTTCCAACAACAGACCTAATTTTTGATGTTCTGAGGTATGTCATCACACAAGATCCCTGTTTTTTTTACAATTCAGTACTCCTTGGCAAAGGATTTACTGCAAAAGGAGGATTGAAAATCACAGAGACCGAATCAGATACCAGAGTGGTAGGCCTAAACTGAAAAAAAGTATCAGTAAGTGCCAGATTCTACCAAAGTTAAAACCTCAGACCCAGTGTCGTCACTTATACAGTGTCTTTCAGCAGCATCAAGCTGAGAATAAATATATGATAAAATATCTCTTTACGTGGGAGTCGCTTGAAAATTAGTACTGTTCTCAGAAGTAATGGCAGATTTCCTTTTCTCCACTACTTTGGCAACCTTCTTTGATGATTCTGCTATGCCAGCTTTAGGCAATTTCTTCTTTGTCCTGTTTCTGTATCCCTTGTTGTTCATAAGATGAGGGGAGAATTAAAGAAAAACAGATGATTCATACACAGAATCTTACTGTAGAAGGTTGGAAGTAATCTACATCAACTACAATGTGATACCTGCTCTAAGTTTCATTGAAGTGAAGAAAAACAGTAGTAAACAAGCATGGGACACTACCCGTTTGAAAAAAACACATTAATGCGATATATGAAACACATCAGGCTGAGGAAAGTACCTACCAATGCTGGTTTTATACAAGTGCCTCACACACACACACCAAAGTTTACAAAGAATGCCTGCATGAAACCAGTGTAATCCTTCAAAAGGAATAACAAACTGCTGTTCAAATTGTGAATGGGATGAAGATATGGTAGATGGAATAAAGCCCCAATTTTATAATTTAATTTTACAGTTAACCTCCTTGAAAATTGAGTACGAGGATTTATTTTTTGAACTAGCTAAAATAACTGAAAACATGAAGGACTATGTATGCATGCAGAAAACTTAGGAACATAAATTTTATTTGATTAAAGGTATTCTGTGGGGTTAGGTCATTAAGGGACAATACTAAATAGGATACCTGAGGCAAAAACTTGGAAAACAGGATTTTTTGTCCCTGAAGACTATGAAGAATAGACTATATAAGCCCACTCTAAGGAAGCACAAAGAAAAGAAATATGGAGCATTAAAAATGGCTTATTTCACAGTTATGTTTTTACATGAAAGAAATCTGAGTAGGCATTATACAGAATTTACTTAGAAAACTAAAGTACAGTTGTGTACACTTACCATAAATGTAGATGTTAGAGTGTATTCACTGTTGCAGTCATTACATTTGGTAATCTGCTTGCAGGTTGCCCTCAGTCGGCCTGATTAACAAAGTCTTGGGTCCTGCGTCGGTTGCTGTCTCCTCTTCCATGACGTTAGGTCGTCAGGGGTATAAAACATGCAGCCGAAGCCATTACATCAGTTTTTCTTGCCCCAGATGTCAGGTGCCCCCCTAATGAGAAGCAATTAAGCATAAAAGCACAAAGATATACCTCCAACAAAAAAACAAATACACCAAAAAGGCTTTTAAGCATAGCAAAAGAAAATAGAGGTATAGCCAAAAGAAGTTAGGGGGCTGGAGGGAGGGTAACCAGGTCTGCAACAGTGAATACACTCGAACATCTACATTTATGGTAAGTGTACACAACTGTACTATGTTCTTTGTGTTTCACTGTTGCAGTCATTACATTTGGGTAGATTCACAAACTTATGGTTGGGAGGAGGAGTTTAGATAGCATTAGGGCCAGCTATAAGGCCCTGCAAGACTACAGTGGCAAAGCCAACTCTGGATTTAGAGAAAATTGGCAAAATGATAATGCTTGGTGAAAGTATGTACAGAACTCCAGGTAGCAGCTTCTAGGATGTCTCTGGTAGGGACACCTCTGAGAAAGGCTGTAGAGGTAGATGCAGCTCTGGTGGAGTGAAGTCTGATCCCCTGAGGGATAGGTTTTCCATGGTGCTTACAGCAGAAATGAATGCAATGGCATATCCATTTAGAAATGGTTTGCTTTGAAATAGCCTTCCCCTCTGCCCCTGCAGCAAATGATACCAGCAGTTGTTCAGATTTCCTTTGAGCTTTAGTCCTGTAGAATCTAAGTTTTCTGTGCACATCTAAGGAATGCAGTATCCGTTCCCCTTTATTTTGTGGATTGGGAAAGAAGGTTGGCAAATGAATGGACTGATTAATACCACCTTGGGTATGAAGGATGGATTGGTTCTGAGTGACACCCTGTCCGCATGAAAGATGATGAAAGGTTCCACTGCCATAAGGGCCTGTAATTCAGATACCCTTCTAGCTGAAGTGATTGCTAAAAGGAAAGTTGTTTTCCAAGAAAGAAATTTTAAGTCTGCAGTAGCATCCGGCTCGAAAGGAGGTAGAATGAGTTTCTTCAAGACAAAGTTAAGGTCTCAGGCTGGGGTTGGAGCTCTCCTGGGTGGTCTCAAATTTTTGGCCCCTCTGAGAAACTGCTTGAGCAGTGGATGAGAGAAGAGGGAAGGTTCTGTGTTATAATGAGCTGAAATGGCTTGAGGGGTGGATTTTAATGGAGGAAAAAGACAGGCCCTAGTGAAGCATCTCAGTTAAGTATTGTAAAATCTGAGGTAAAATGGACGCTGCTGTGCTTATCCCTTGAGAGTGGTTCCAGGCACAGAATCTCTTCCATTTTTCAGCATAAGATTTTCTAGAAGTAGGCCTCCTTCCTCTAAGATGATATCACAGGTTTGCTGAGGGATGGCAAAGGAGAGATTAAGTAATTAGCCAGGCTGCAAGGTTCAGTGTTGGAAGCTGAAGGTGCAGAATCTGGTTCTCCTGCTGAGACAGCAGGGAAGGAGTCTGAGGCAGGTGCCATGGAGATACTCGTGACACACTGCGCAGGAGGGGGTACCTGTGTTGGCACGGCCAGTCTGGAGCAATCAAAATCATCCTTGGTTTGTCCTGTTTGACTTTTAGTAGTACTTTGGAGAGCAGAGGCAGAGGTGGGAAGGCATAGACTGATAGGTTTTTCCCAGCTGAAGGACAGAGCATCCACTTTCTAGGCTTGTTTATGGGGAGTCCTTGTGCATAATTTATTTAATTGGTAGTTCTGGGTAGAGGCAAACAGGTCTATATCTGGGCTCCCCCATTTGCTTGTCAACATGTTGAAAATCCCTAGTTCCATTTTCCACTCAAATGGGTCCATGAAGTTTCTGCTTAGTCCGTCTGCCAGTGTATTTAATTTTCCTGGCAGGAATTGAGCTTGTAGGTGCACTTGGTAGCTCAAGGCTGTGTTCCGCAATGACATGACTAGTCTGCAGAGGGAGTAAGAATGTGTACCCCCCCTGCTTGTTTATGTACCACATAACAGTGGTGGTGTCCGTCTTTACCATTAGTTGTCCTGGAAGAAAATGGTCCTTGAAGGCTGTCAGAGCATTCTGTACAGCTAACATTTCTTTTTGATTGATATGCAGGTGCATTTGACTTGGGTTCCATTTGCCCTGAATGCACTTCAATACCAGGTGAGCCCCCCATGCAAAGTCTGATGCATCTGTTGTTATGGTTTGGGTGGCAAGGGTGTGTGTGTGTGTGTGTGTGTGTGTGTGTGTGTGTGTGTGTGTGTGTGTGTGTGAAAGGCAGTCCCTTGTTTTGGTGGCAGGCCTCTGCCCACCAAAGGAACTCTAGGCACAGGCAAGGTATAATAGGAATCATTGTTTCTAGGTTTTGAGAATGTTGACACCATAGGCTTTTTAGATACCACTGTAGTTTCCTCATATGTAGTCTTGCATATGGAATTAGAAGAATGCAGGAGGCCATGAACCCCAAGGCTTGCAGTATTTGTCTTGCAGAGAGCAGGGTTTTTGTAGCCACTTCATTGAAGCAGGTTGTCAAATGAATTTGCTTTTCTGGCATGAGGTAAGCCATCTGGGAAGTTGTATTCAAGCTTGCTCCCAGGAATATAATTTGATGACAGGGGACCAGTTGTGATTTCTTTTTGTTTATGGTTTACCCCAGACAAGTTAGAACCCTTTTTACAAAGGCCAGATGATTCAAAAGTATGTCCTGACTTTCTGCCTGAATTAGACAATCGTCCAGGTATGGGTATATTTGAATATTTCTTTGCCTGCAAAATGCAATAACTGGAGCTAGGCACTTTGTGAATAGCCTGTGCGCAGTAGATAAGCCAAAGGGCATTGCAGAGAACTGATAGTGCTTGTACCCTGCTTTGATGCATAGGTATCCTCTGCAAGATTCCCTGATTGGGATGTGCAGGTATGCTTTTTTTAAATCTAGTGTTGCCAACCAGGCATCTTTGCCTAGCATAGGCAGTAATTGGTGAAGAGTTAGCATCTTGAATTTTGGAATCTCCAAAAAGGTGTTTAGAGTAGACAGGTCCAGGATAGGACACCATGAATTGTCTTTTCTGGGTACCAGGAAAAGTCTTGAGTAGAAACCTTGTCCCTTTTCCTCTTCTGGTACCAGTTGAATAGCCCCCTGCTTAAGAGAGAAAGTACTTGTTTTTGGGCCTCTGCCCACTGATTTGGGGGTAGGTCCGGCCACCCACTTGGTGCTGGCAACGTGTGGAAGTGAAATCTGTATCCCTGGGACACTATTTAAAACCCATTTGTCTTGGGTAATGAGTTCCCAACTCTTTGCATGAAGAGCAATCTTTCCTACCAAAGGGGCAGTCAGATGATAAGTGCTTGGAAATTTTAAAAGGAAGTCATTGAGACAGTTTACCATAGGGGGGAAGTCTTATTATTCCCAGACTTGGAAGTGGAGGCCCCCACTGCTTAGTTCTGTGAGTCCCCTGGACTGAAACCTGGGGTTTTTGCTGTGTCTGGGTTTGGCTTGAGAAGACCTGGAAGGGGCTGGAAAGGACCAATTCTTAGAGGGCCAGTGCCTACTAAATCTAGGAGGCTGAACTTATACAGTTTGCATAGATTTAGCTTTATCTTCCACCTTCTTAAGAACTTCCTCAGCCTTGTTGCCAAACAGGCGGTCCTGATGTAACGGAGCATCCAACAACTTAGCTTTAACATGATCAGGCAAAGATTGCTCCTTAAGCCAAGCATGCCTTCTGAGCACTGACCCAGTAGCAGCAGCCCTGCAAGAGGCCTCTAATGAATCAAAACCACATTGCAAAGTATGTTTTCCAACTTGTTCGGCAGAATGTATTAAATCCTGTAATTCTTTATTTTCCACAGTCAGGAATTAACATAATATTCTGTTTAAGCAGTCCAATAACATAAAGCCCTAATGGCCAAGGTTGCAGAAGTGTAAACCTTCTTACCCCATCTATCCAGAGCCCTGGAGTCTCTATTAGCAGTAGAAGCCTTAATGCCCTTGGGCCCCTGTGAAATGGTCTCTGGATCTGCAATAGGATTTTTGAAAAGGAAAGTACAGTTTTGTACCTACCATAAATGTAGATGTTCGAGTGCTCATACAGCTGCAGTCATAACAGATGGGTTATCCTGCCGTCAGGCGGGTCCTCGGTCAGCCGAATTCCAAAGTTTAGGTCCGGCGTCGGTTGTTGTCGCTTCCTCCCTGACGTCAGTGCGGCAGGGGTATAAAAGAGGCAGCCGACGCCATTTTCTTCAGTTTTTCTTGCCCCAGATGTCAGGTGCCCCCAGAAGGAAGGCAAACATAATGTTATGCAAAAATGCAATGTTGATAAATCAAAAACAGTAGTTGCAAGCAAATACACCATAAAAGAATACCCCAAAAGGTTATATGAAAAGGGTTTGTCATAAGGCCTGTCCTAAGAGGGGTTGGAGGGAGGGAAACCTGGACTGCAGCTGTATGAGCACTCGAACATCTACATTTATGGTAGGTACAAAACTGTACTATGTTCATCGGGCATACAGCTGCAGTCATAACAGATGGGTAGAATCCCAAAGCTAAGTAAGGGTGGTAGGCACTAAGTGGAACTAGGAGAGGCTAGGATGCCCTGCAGGACTGCTGTGGCAAAGCCCGCTCTAGATTTAGAGTATAGTGGGAGGTGATAGTGCTTGGAGAAAGTGTGCACTGAACTCCAGGTGGCTGCTTCCAAAATATCTTTGGTAGGGAACCCCCTGAGGAAGGCTGCAGAGGTAGCTGTGGATCTGGTGGAGTGGGATCTGATGCATGCAGGCACAGTTTTTCCATGAAATGAGTAACAAAAGCGTATGCAGTGGGCTATCCATTTTGAAATTGTCTGTTTGGAAATGACCTTTCCTTGAGCACCTGCAGCATAGGACACAAAGAGTTGCTCAGATTTCCTGAATGGCTTTGTCCTGTCCAAATAATAACGAAGTTGCCTGTGAATGTCCAAGGAATGAAGTAGTCTTTCCCCCTTTGTTTTGTGGATTAGGATAAAAGGTAGGTAAGTGGATAGTCTGATTCAAAACTACACTGGATACTACCTTTGGCATAAAGGTAGGGTGGTTCGTAAGGAAACTCTGTACTGATGGAAAATGATGAATGGTTGCACATCCATGAGGGCCTGTAGCTCTGAAACCCTGCGAACTGAGGTGATAGCCAGAAGAAAGGCTGTTTTCCATGACAAGTACTGTAACTCTGATGAAGAAGCTGGCTCGAAGGGAGGAAGGGTCAGCTTTTCCAATACGAAGTTGAGGTCCCAAGCAGGGACTGGTAGTTTCCTTGGGGGTTTTATATTCTTTGCCCATCTGAGGAACTGCCTTAAGAGAGGATGAGAGAATAAAGGAGGATCTGTGTTGTATTGTGCAGGAATGGCTGAAGCGTGGATCTTGATGGAGGAGAAGGAAAGTCCATTGTTTAACATCTCAGCTAGGCACTGCAAAATTTGAGGTATATTTATTACCCAAGGATTCTGTCCCTTCTTTTGATTCCAGGCACAAAATTGTTTCCATTTGGCAGAGTAGGCCTTTCTAGTAGAAGGTCTTCTGGCCTCCAAGATGACATCCTGCACCTCTTTGGAGAGGAGAAACTGTTGGGAAATCAAGGAATTCTCCATGCAGCTAGATTTAGAGATTTGAGATGGCTGTGAAGAGTTTTGTAGTTGTGCTGGGACAACAGAAGAGGGACTAGAGGTAGGATCCATGGTGGGGAATGTGTCAGGCTCTTCAGGAGCGGATACCAGTGTTGCCTTGGCCAGTCTGGAGCAATGAGAATCATTTTCGGCCTCTCTGCTCTGGCTTTTAATAGAATTTTGGGCAGCAGAGGAAGAGGCGGGAAGGCACAGACTGTCAATGTTGCCCAATTGAAGGAAAGTGCGTCCACTTTCCAGGCCTGTGGATGATAGGTCCTTGAACAAAATGTTTTTAACTGGCAATTTCTGTGGGTAGCAAAGAGATCTATATCTGGCTGTCCCCATGCCCGAGTTATCTTTGTGAAAATTTGAGGATGCAACTTCCATTCGTGTGGATCTGTCATATTTCTGCTTAGATTGTCTGCCAGTGTGTTTTACTTCCCTGGCAGGAATTGTGCCTGTAGCTGAATTTTCAATTCCAGTGCTGTGTTCCAAAGGGTCATGGCTTGCCTGCACAGGGGGTATGAATGAGTTCCCCCCTGTTTGTTTATGTACCACATCACTGTGGTGTTGTCTGTCCTTATCAATAGCTGGCCTGGATGCAGTAGGTCTTTGAAGGTCATAATAGCCTTTTGCACGGCTAGCATTTCCTTTTGGTTGATGTGAAGGAGCTTCTTTTTTCGTGCCCATTTTCCCTGAATGCACTGATCTGTCATGTGTGCTCCCCAGGCGTAGTCTGAGGCGTCTGTTGTGATGATTTGAGTTGCTTGAGGTACACAGAAAGGAAGACCTGTGTTTCTTTGGCAAGCTTGAGCCCACCACATAAATTCCTTTTGAAGGCATGGAATGAGTGGTATAATTGCTTCCAAGATGTGGCTGTGTTGAGACCATAAGTTTTTTAGGTACCATTGAAGTTTCCTCATATGCAGCTTTGCACATGGGATTAGTAGGATGCAAGATGCCATGAATCCCAGAGCCTGCAGGACTTTCCTTGCAGTTAGCCTGGTGCAAGTTGCCATTTTTCTGAAGTATTGAGACAGTTGCCCTTGCTTGTATGGCGTGAGGTAGGCCATCTGGGTGGTTGTATCCAAGCTGGCACCCAGGAAAATTATTTGTTGAGAGGGTATTAGTTTTGATTTCTTTTTGTTGACTGTGTATCCCAGGAAGTTCAACAGTTTTATTACAAACGCCAGGTGCTGCAGTAGTATGTCCTTGCTGTCCGCTTGGATCAGGCAGTCGTCCAGATATGGGTAGATTTGTATCCCTTGTAGTCTGCAGAAGGCGATTACTGATGCCAGGCATTTCGTAAACAGTCTGAGCGCAGTAGATAAGCCAAAGGGCAATGCAGAGAATTGGTAATGGGTTGAACCTGCAAGAAATCTGAGGTATCTTCTGCAATTTTGTCTGATAGGGACATGCAGGTATGCCTCCTTGAGGTCCAATGTTACCAGCCAAGACTCCTTGCCCAGCATGGGAAGAAGCTGCTGTAATGTGAGCATCTTGAATTTTGGCACCTGTAGATATGTGTTTAGGATGGATAGGTCTAAGATAGGTCTCCAATCTTTGTCTTTCCTTGGTACCAGGAACAGTCTGGAATAAAACCCTTGACCTTGTTCTTTTGCAGGTACCTCTTGAATTTCTTTTATGTCCATGAGAGCTGAAATTTGTTTTTGTGCCTCTGCCCTTTGATTTTGTGGCAGGTTTGGCATGCCTCTCATTTTTGGAAGGGTGTGAAAGTGGAACCTGTAGCCTCTGTCTATAATGTCCAGAATCCATTTGTTTTTTGTAACAATATGCCAATTTTTTGAGAATAATGTCAGTTCATTGTGTCCGTTTTCTAAAAGACTGTGATCTATCTTCTCCACTTCTTGGGGTTGGTGCTTGCCACTGTCTGGCTCTGAAAGATCCTTGAGGTTGCCCTCCACCCCTTGGACGCCTGTATCTGCCCCTTTGAGGTATGTCCGTGGCTGGAAAGGACCAATTTTTTGAAGGCCAGTTTCTGCTGAAACGTGGAGGCTGTACCTGCAGGAAATCTTTCACTGTTTGCATAGATTTCGCTTTTTCCTCCATTTTCTTTAGCACCTCCTCTGCTTTAACACCAAACAATACATCTTTTTGAAGAGGTGCATCTAAAAATTTAGCTTTGACATGATCTGGTAAGGTTTGCTCTTTGAGCCAAGCATGCCTACGTATAACAGACCCCGTAACAGCAGCTCTACATGAGGTCTCTAAAGCATCAAAACCACACTGCAAGGTAGGTTTTACCCACTTACTCTGCACCAAGCAACAAATCCTGCAACTCTTTTAAATCTGGTTGTTCTGGTTGTGTCATCTTGCTTTTCAGCTGAGATATCAAAAACTGTTGATACTTTAACATATGGAACTGACAGTTTAATGCCCTCATAAGTGGCCGAGGTGTACACCTTTTCCCCCCACCTTTCTAAAGATCTGGAATCTCTCTCTGAAGGTAATGGGTTTTTATCAGTAGAGGCCTTAATTCCCTTGGGACCCTGTGAAATAGTTTCTGGGTCAGCAGTATGGCTTTTATATAGGAACTGGTGAGAATCAGGAACCCGGTAATACCTGTCTGGTTTAACAGGAGCTGGAGGCAAAGAATCAGGATTGAGGCTGGCTTCTGTGTACACATCATCCAATATATCTAAAACAGGAGGGATAGCCAGAGGCCTATGCTGGGGGAGCAGAAGAAATTCCCTGTGCCTTTTCTTAGAATCTGAGTAATCTTGGCCTTCCCAGTGAAAGTGTTCCCTCAATGTATGCAGGGTTTCCCCAAAAGAGAAGTCCTCAGGGGGGGAGACCGAGGGAATAGACTCCTCTGCATCAGAGTCTTCGAATGGAGAATAGGCACAATCCTGGTCCTCAGATAGTTCTGAGGTAACAGAAGCTTGATCTGAGGAAGGGTAGTCTTCCTCTAATCTGGGCCTTTTGTCAGGGGGGGGGGGGGTTGAGAACCCCTGATAAGAGTAATCAAATCCTCTGCCATTTTAAGCATCTGTTTTTTAGGCATGGTGCCTTGAGAGGGTGTCTGAGGAACCTGTTTTTTTGGTTTTCATGGCTGTTCTAGATTTAGTGAAGGCTTTAATAGAGAAGGAGGAAGGCCTGAAGACCCCTTGAGAAATGGCAGGCCTGTCTAAACTTTGAGTTTCCCCGCCAGGAGTGGCGTCGGTATCTGTAGTAGGAATGGGGGCTGAGAAGCCTGCGACCTCGGGTACTGAAGACACTGATAATGCATCGTCATCGGTACTCAGGGGCTGCGTAGGCGCCTCGCTGAGTACCGGAGAACCAGTAGTCGGCCTTAGCATGGTATCAGTAGGTGGTGAAGACCTCCTATGTCGGTCCTTATCTTTGCGTTTTTTGCTCAAAACTGGAGTCGGAGTATTCGACAACATAATATAATTAAATTTTTTGCCAAAAAGTGAAAGGCGAACTCCGTCCGACACTTAATAGTGCGTTTGTTGAATCTAGCACAAAAACGGCAGGCCGAGACATCGTGGTCTGGGCCTAAGCAAGGTATACAGTAAGAGTGGAAATCCTTATGTGGTATTTGCTTCCCACATGAAATGCAATTATTAACTTTGTCTGACATCGGTCTGAGGCAAGAAAAGTTTCCCGAAGACTTCGGCTGAAATACTTTCGTAAATCTCAGGAGCTGGCCGACCGGCACTTGCGAACTGCTTCTGCTTCGGGCACCGCGCGGCAAGAAAGACTGAAGAAAATGGCGTCGGCTGCCTCTTTTATACCCCTGCCGCACTAACGTCAGGGAGGAAGCGACGACAACCGACGCCAGACCTAGACTTTGGAATTCGGCCGACCGAGGACCCGCCTGACGGCAGGATAACCCATCTGTTATGACTGCAGCTGTATGCACGATGAACATCTTGTGGGACTCAGGGACCCTGTCAGGTTTTCTGGGAGCAGGAGGCAGGGAATCAGATGCCAAACTAGATTCCGAGAAAGCATCATCAACAATGTCTAGTACAGGAGGAATAGCTAAAGGCCTATGCTGAGGCGGGAGAAGGAAATCCCTAAGCCTCTTTTTTGAATAAGAAAACTCCTGGTTTTCCCAGTGGAAATGCTCCCTTAGACAATGTAAGGTTTCCCCAAAAGAAAAATCCTCAGGAGGGGAAGCAGAGGGAATAACAGTCCTCTGCATCAGAATACACATAAATAAGTAAGGACAAATCCAGGTCATCAGAAGAATCATAAAAAACAGAATCCTGATCAGAAGATTCATAATCAACCTCAGTCCTAGGCCTGTTACAAGGAGGGGAGGGGTTGGCTACCCCTGATTAGAGTTATTAGACCTTCAGCCATTCTTATCATTTGATTTTAGGCATAGAGGCCTGAGCATGTGGCCTGGCCGTCAGTTTTTTAGACATGGATCGAAATTTAGGCCCGGTGGTGTCGATTTAATATGAAAGTCTGTAGGCCTGAATACACCCTCAGAAGCCGGTGACTGCACAGCAGCTCTGGACCCATCCAAGGTAGAGACATCTGCAGGTTCTATAGTTGAAGCATCTCGCGGCATACTGGACTCCAAATGGGTCTCAGTAGAGGAATGCGATTCAGAAGTAGCGGGTATCAGGGGCTGCGAAAGCACCTCACCGAGTACCAGCAACTGGCTTAGGAGAAGAGTCTCCGGCAGTTTTTGACCTCGGCGGCTTGTCTCTGTCTTTATCTTTGCATTTTTTCTGAATCCCGGTAGTCGGATGGCTAACAGACATTTCTGGATAATTAAACAGAGAACCGAAATATTTAGCGGCAGAAATATACTGACGATGGATAGTGCGCTGATTAAATAAAGCACAAAACCAACAGCGAGGTACATCGTGGTCAGGGCCTAGGCAAGGAATACAACACAAATGAAAATCTTTATGAGGTATTTGCTTTCCACAGGTAATGCAATTATTAACTTTTAAGGATCTACTGCGGTGGTGGTGCTGCGGTAGCGTTGTCGCCTGATAGAAAGATGTTGTCCCGTTCGATTCTCACCCTGAACGTCTTCTGTGTGGAGGCATACGTGAATGGGGCGTGCCTTTGTTGAAGGTTATGTATCAGGGCTGGTAACCTGGTACGTAAAAATCCACTACCAATCATTAGCGGACAGGAGTTCCGCTGTGGCGACAACTAACTGGGAAAAGCCGAAAGACACAAACAAACAAACTGACATCAGTAAGGAGCAAGAAAAAGTTTCCCCAATGGGGTACTTGGCTTTAGTTGAAGACTTCGGTTCCGAAACTCGATAACGAAAATTTTAGGAGTCTGCCAACTGGCGCTTGCGAACTGCTTCTGCTTTGGGCACCGCACAAGAAGAAAGACTGATGTAATGGCATCGGCTGCATGTTTTATACCCCCTGACGTCATGGAAGAAGGGACAGCAACTAACGCAGGACCCAAGACTTTGTTAATCAGGCCGACTGAGGGCAACCTGCAAGCAGATTACCCAAATGTAATGACTGCAACAGTGAAACACGAAGAACATCTGTGAAAAGGTAAACAAAGAAGTTAAAAAAACAAAAAAAAAAAAAAAACCTGTACACAACCAGCACATAAAAACAAAAAACATTCAATGACAAGCTAAAAAGATGGAATACAACCCTTTCAATACACAGGAAAAATAGAAGATGAATACAAACAGATTAATGCTTTATGAATAAAGGATGGGTACTGGTTCCAGCTGAGAAACAAGACGTCTAAAGAACGGAATGGAATGGGAGATTAAAGAGTCTACGTTTAAAGATTACTTACGGCAGTTGAGATGCATGAAATTTCCTGTTAAAAGTGAAATGAAGCATAATGTGCATGAAGAAAGACTGTGCTCGGTTAGGGTTGTATAAACCCGGAGAAAATATTACATGATTTTTTTTTTTATAAACAAAGGGGAGTTGGAGGGTTCTGTAAAACTCCTAAAGCATAATTAGAGAGCAAATGGATCACTACGGTGACTGTGTTTAAATGTTTCATAAGAATGAAGTCGAGTAAAAGGAGGACGATGCAGTTTTAGTACACATCTGTATGAGTGACTGGGAAGATGCAAGTATGTATTACACAAAAAGGGACAATGGCTGTAGTTGTAGGCAGACAGTAAAGGAGCTGCAGCTGCTGAACAGTATGGTTTAACATAAATGTCAAAAAATCAGATGGTGAGTAGTGTAATTACAAATATTACATTTGTGCTAAAAATGAAATTATGTACCTACCATAACATCCAGGTCAGTTGTCCATCTCACCTTTCATTCTGTACTGATGGGTTCAGAACCGATCCTCGGTTCCGACTTGGCCACTTACTAAAGCTCGAGGTCTTCAACTACCTCGTGGCTCCCTCACTATCCAATGATGCTGCAGGGCATTCTCCAGATCTAGTTTGCTGATATATAAACACTACCATGTAGCAAGAAAATACACATGTAGAGAATATATATCTACATAAGCTAAGAAGAGGGTCAAAGGCCAATGGATGTGGAATTATAACGTCTCGTCCTTCCAGAAGCCAAAGGAGGGGGGTTAGGAGGGTGGGACGCGAGAATGAAAGGCAAGACGGACAACTCACATGGAATGTTATGGTAGGTACATAACTTCTTTATGTGAAGGTGTCCAATCTCACCTTCATTCTGTACTGATGGGACAGTGTCCCTAGCACCAATCTTCTTGGGTTGCTCAAGGGAGTATATTTTTCAGAACATTGGACCCAAAGGAGGTCCTATCCCTGGAGGCCAAATCAATTTGTAATGAGTGATAAAGGTATGAGGCTTTGCCCACATAACTACTGCACAAATTGTATCTATAGGTAACTTAGCACGAAATGCAGAGAAGTGGAGACAGCCCTTGTAGAATGGGCTTTTATCTTGTCTGGTAGTTCCTTATTTACTGACTTATAGGTAAACAAAATGTATTCTGACAGCCACCTTGATAGAGTAGTTTTTGTTACAGACAGACCTTTTCTACATTCTGAATAAGATACAAATAGTTGATTAGATTTCCTGAATACTTTTGTTCTATGTAGACAGAAATGCAACTGTCTACAGATATCCAGCTGTGGAGCATATATTCTGCCTTACTGCCGTACTTCAGGAAGAACACTGGTAAGTCTATTGATTGATTCAGATTGAAATCTGAACAAACTTTTGGTAGAAAGGTTGGATTTGTTCGGAGTGACACCCTGTCACTGTGGAGCAACATATATTGAGGTTTAGTGGATAATGGTTGTAACTCTGAAACCCTTCTAGCTGAGGTGATAGCCAGTAGAAAAATAGTTTTTCACGTTAAGACCCAAGTCACATGACGATAAAGGTTCAAAGGATGGAAGAATTATTCTAGACAATGCAAAATTCAGGTTCCATGGAGGTAGTGGGGACCTAATGTATGGTCTCAAAAGATTAGTGCCTCTCAGAAAAGCTTTTGATAGCCTGTGGGACATTATATTTGATTCTTCATTCCCGAGATGAAAGTTTGAAATGGCTGCCTATTGTACTCTGATAGTGGCTGCAGCTGCTCCCTCATTAAAAAGTTTGGTCAAAAACTCTAGAATGGAAGTTATGGGTGTTGAACAAGGGTCAATATGATTATATAATGCCCAGACTGAGAATCCCTTCCATTTACTGAGATCTAGTTTTCTTGTAGATTTTTGCAAGAAGATATTAAGATATGTTGAGCTGCGGATGAAAGGTTTTGTAGCCCAGCTATTTTGGGAATTGGAGCAGCCAAGCTGTCATTTTGAGGGTCTGAAGAGATGGATGAACAGCCCCTGAAGAATGTTTCAGGAGATCTGGTACTGCATCCAGAATCCAAGGCTTTTCCTAAAGATGAGGCTGTAGGAAGGGGAACCCAATCTGGCGAAGCCAGTATGGGGCTATCAGAATTAAGGTCCTTCTCAAAACACTGGCTTTCTGAAGAACTTTGGGTATCAATGGAAAAGGGGGAAAGGCGTAGAGGAGACCCAGGGGCCAAGCATGTACAAGTGCATCCCTCCTGGATTCCCCCAGTGGGGGGATAAGGGCAAAGTAGCTGCTGCATTTTTGTTTGTGGACATGACATCAAAATTGCTCTGCTGAGTTTGTCTGCTATCACTTTGGATTTTGCTATCAGAAAATGTTGGGAGGAGGTCACCCACTACCATACTCTCAGGGCCTCTCAACTAAGGGGGTGAAATTTGGTTCCTCCTTGTTTGTTAATATTCCAAACAACTTAACATGTTGTCTGTTTGCATTTGAATTTTTCCTAGTGGAAGAAAAAGTGTTGGAATGCCTGCAATGCCAAAAGCATTGCCCTCAACTCTAGGACATTGATATGAAAATGTGTCTCGTGATTCTGCCACGTGCCATGGGCTGTCCTTCCCTGATAATGCCCCTCCCATGTGGGAGGCATCCATGGTCACTGTGGCTAGAGGAGAAGGAAGGATAAAGGGATGACCTAAGGTGACTTGATCTGAACGTAGCCACCAGCTTAGGTCTCTTTTGCAAGACTCTGTTAGTATTATCTGATGCAACACTGAAGTTCCTGCATGGACCTTTGGGTAAACAAGAGCCACTGCAAAATTCTCATGTGCATTCGAGCTAGGAGAATTACAGTGATCGCTGCTGCCATCATTCCTAATATTTTGACAACCATTCCGGTTTGAATTCTTGTTTTTGAGAGAAGGTCTCGCACCTGTTCTCGAACAGTCTGTATTCTGTCTGGCAGGAGTTTTACAAACATTGTAACAGTGTCTAACTCTGGACCTATAAAGACAATATGTTGAGATGGCAATAAGGCAGATTTTTCATGATTTATTGTAATCCCTAATTGAAGACAAGAGTTTCAAGGTGGTATCTCTTGCTTGTAACAGTAGATGCTTGGTGGTGGCGGTTAGGAGCCTGTCATCTAAATATGGAAACACACTGAATCCTGAACGCCTCAGGTGAGCCGTTACCACTATCATGCATTTGGTGAACACTCTGGGGGCTGTAGTCAGACCAAAGGGCAGAGCTTGGAATTGGTAATGACTGGCTCCCAGCCGAAAGCACAGGTGATTCCTGGATGGCCTGTCCATTTTTATGTGGTAGTACGCATCCTGGAGATCTATAGAGCACATCCAATTGTCTTTTTCCAGAAAAGGGACTATCGACTGCAGTGTTATCATCCGGAACTTTGTCTTTTTCTACAGATTTGTTTAATTTGCCGAGATCCAGTATGGGTTTCCAGTCCCCTGTTTTCTTTGGAACCAAACAAAAATCTTGAGTAATTGCCGGATCCTATCCGATCTGCTGGGACCGGTTGGAGGACGCTTTCTAGCAACTTTTGAACTTCTATGGTCCTATGACTAGGTGGAACATCTGGAATTTTTTTTCATTAGTGGAGGTGGGAAGCAAAAGGGTATGGAGTAACCTCTGGATATGATCCTTAGTACCCACTTGTCTTTTGTTAATTTTAGCCAGGCATCTGGGAACAAGGATAAGTGACCCCCGACTGCCTCCAGAATGGGACAGACAGGCCTCCTCTCAGGAACGCTGAAAGGTTTTGCAGAAGAAAGATTCTTGGTCGCCTTGATTTTGTGGACCCCCTCTTCCGTGTGGCTGGCGTCTTAAATGGTTTCCTCCATCTATGCCCCTGGAAGAGGCTTCACCACGTGTGTCTTGAAAGGCTCTCTGGGATTTTTGAAACCACATCTTTCCTCCCCTCTGACCCTTAGGATAGGGTCTAGAAGGAGTGGAAAAATGGACTCCAA